>NW_017306312.1:3014347-3018584 GCF_000935625.1 Nanorana parkeri
ACACGTACTGGGAAAGTGAGTTTCAGGTAAGTAAAAGTCCTCTTCACAGCCCCCATAAACCTAAAGAGCAGTTAACCTTGTACGGGGGGTGGGGGTGGGGGGGAGACTTACTGCAAGGGTAGTTTGTTATTTTCCCCTTGTAGATTACAGTATAAAGAGCTTATTTTTTATGGACAAGCTTTCAAGAGATGCACTTAATCTGACCACCAGCAAAATCAAAGGAGTACAACTTTTAACCTGATGCAGAGTGCATCTATGGCAAACTTGTCCTTTAATGATTAAATATTAGTGCTAATGGGGGGGCGTGGCCAAGCGGCGTGCATGGACGGACGCTGATCGCAGCAGCTCCGGTCCCACTCTCATCCTTACCCTATCCTGACGGTTCCAGCGACTCGGTCTGCACCCGGGCTCCTTCCGCTCTCCCTCAGGATCCTCCTGGCAGCTGCGATGGGGAAAATCGGGGACCAAAGGGACGTCTCAGCGGCCGAATTAGTGCTAATAAAGTATCACATACTGTGGTCAGCTACTATGACTTTCTTTACACACACACCATGTACAATACATAGACATACACTTAGCGTCATCATTTTCACTCCCCTACCAAAGCAAGTGGTGACGGTCAGCAGTATGAGAGTTTAAGTGTAGATTGGACATATTTCTTCCAGAGCAGTCAGCTATCATTAGCAGCAGTGACTGATCCAGGGAATAATTCTGCGGACACTGATGGTGTGAAGAATGAACACCGATTCCCAGAGCAAGAATAAACTAGCAGCTGCCTTACTGGGTTTTTGATTCATCATCTTCTAATCAACAGCACTAAAATGCCGGCCACACACAGAGAAATAAAAAATGTGAAATGAACAAAATTTACCAAAATTGTGCAGTATGACACTCACCCGCACTTTATCAAAGGTAAACAGAATGGCTCAATAGGCCCACACTACGAAAATGTTGGTAAATGTAGTAACTCTGATAGAACAGATGCAAAACAAAATACGGCAGTACTGCAGTAAAGCTTTTGAAATTAGTTGTTGAAACAGGTGTGAAAAAAACAATAATGCAATTGTTTCTGGTGATTGTGTCTGGGATTGCTTGCCAACAGTTAACAAAAATACCTATTTGCTACTGTAATCATAATTAACACCTCTCTGCTGGATTATGCATGCATTTCTGTAGCGCACACAGAAGGGAAAAACTGACTGCAGGAAGTTGGGGATGCAGAGTTTAAGAATGTTTCCTGTGAAGCTGAGTAAAACTGTGCATATTAGTGGGAAGCAATTCGGTCACACCACTCCCCCATGACATCTCGGGAAGGCAGGAGCCTGCTGGGGCTCCTTTTAAACAGAAGTGCTAAGTATCCAATTGTTTTTCCATGATCTAAGCCCAAGTATTGTATAAAACGCATCAGACAGGGTCATACCGGTGCCATCTAGAGCAGGGGTAGCCAAACTCCGGTCCTCCAGCTGTGGTGGAAATACAAATCCCATAAGGCATTGCAAGATTCTCACAACCACAGACATGACTCCCGGAGAGAGATGGATCATGGGATTTGTAGTTTTACCACAGCTGGAGGGCCGCAGTTTGGCTACCTCTGAGCTAGAGTAATAAACATTGGCGCGCAGGAGGCTCCTTGTCATTGTAGCGCATGTTAAAGGAAGGAATGGGCTCTTGTGCTGTGTTGACACCCATTGAGTTGAAGGTGACAGTGAACGGAGGCTTAGGGCGGTGTCATTTTCGTATTCCTCTAAAGTTTCCTTTGATGCAAGGTAGACTAACCCTCTCTATCTGTCTTGGCGACAAAGGCAGAATGTGAAAGCAAATCAAAAAATTAAGAGTTGACACACACACACACACACACACACACACACACACACACACACTAAGGCCAACCAGTCCTCTCATTGTCAGAAAAGGGCGGCTTTATTCATTTTAGTTCAGAAGAATGTAAAATGTACATGTAAAGAGAGACTGGATAATATGGAAATAAAATCTGTGTGATGTAAAGTTTCTATGCATAATCTGTAATAATATATGTACATAGGAGCAGCCATATTTGCTAATAACATACAGGGGCTCTCCTTCTAGCTTAGTAGTGTTGCACACTTATTGCGCCATGCCAATCCTCCTTTCTCACTTCAGAGAAGACCCATTTCATTTTTAACAGTAGACTCTGCAGTCTTTATTGATGTAAAATATCCAACTGCGCTTTAGTTAGCAAAAGACCACGTGACCCGACATTAGGTCACAAGGTGGAGGTGGAGTGGAGGGAGGGGTTTTTTTTACGGAAAGGAAGCGGCACTTTTTGTTTTGCTCTAGATAAAAATATTGACACATTTGACTAAAATGAAGTAGACATTTTAATGGTAGGTCTGCTTTAAGAAGGAATACAGATTGCATTTCCTGAAATACATGTGACCACCAGGAAACTATTTACAATCTATAAATTCAAAGAGGCACCAGTGCTCTGAATTTAGGAGCAGTGCTGTTGTCACTCTATCAAAGAAAGATGCACATATAATTAAGTGTGCAAAACATATATATTTTGTTAATGGGAGGCCAGTTTGCCCCACCCCCAGAACATGAGAGTTCGACCTTAAGGTAGCTGTTAGAGTATACGTCAGAATGTATAGACTGTATACATATGGCTGTATAGACTGTATTTCTATTGCTTTATAAAATGTATATGTATGGCTGTACAGAATGCATACGTATGACTGTTTAGAATATATACGATTGGCTGTACAGAATGTATACGTATGACTGTATGTGTATGGCTGTACAGAATGTATATGTACGACTGTTTACATATGACTGTATAGAATGTATACATATGACTGTATACATATGGCTGTGTAGACTGTATACGTATGGCTGTGTAGACTGTATACGTATGGCTGTGTAGACTGTATACGTATGGCTGTGTAGACTGTATACATATGGCTGTACAGAATGTACATGTATGGCTGTATAGAATGTATGCGTATTGCTGTACAGAATGTATACGTATGACTGTTTACGTATGGCTGTATAGATGTATACGTATGGCTGATTAGAATGTATACATATGACTGTATAGAATGTACATGTATGGCTGTATAGAATGTATACGTATTGCTGTATAGAATGTATACATATGACTGTATACGTATGGCTGTGTAGACTGTATACGTATGACTGTATAGAATGTATACATATGGCTGTACAGAATGTACATGTATGGCTGTATAGAATGTATACGTATTGCTGTATAGAATGTATACTTATGACTATGCATATGGCTGTACAGAATGTTTACGTATGACTGTTTACGTATTGGCTGTACAGAATGTATACATATGGCTGTATAGAATGTATACATATGGCTGTATAGAATGTATACATATGGCTGTATAGAATGTATACATATGGCTGTATAGAATGTATACATATGGCTGTTTACGTATGGCTGTGTAGACTGTATACGTATGACTGTATAGAATGTATACATATGGCTGTACAGAATGTATACGTATTGCTGTATAGAATGTATACGTATGGCCACGCATAAGTAGGTCAAATAAAAATTGTTTAACAATCTTTCCAGATGCTTGTTCTTTTAAATAACAATACATGAGTGTATTTATGCAAGACCATCATATCCTAGCTTTTAAAATGATGTATTCACCCTCTAGGTATTTTTCATCTACATTTTCCTTTTCTTCAGTTAAAGTGCAGTGCATAATAGATGTAAAATAAGGATGAGGGGGGGAGAGAAGGGAAAAAAAAAAACTTTGCATGAACTTCCAAGCTGTTAAGACCCTAAGTGTCACGTCAATGTATCAATGAATATTCATTGCTGTTTCCTAAGTGGTTAACTCCATGCTTTTTTTGACAGCAGATCTAAGGTTACATGCGGAATAGTAAAAATGGCAGCAAAGTAGCGGTTGCCTTAAGGAATGACAAACCTCTTGTCAATAGATGCTAAAGCCTGGTTTAATGAACCGATGAATTTTTACTTTGAGATAACATCAAAATTGTGATGTATTTTGGCGAGATGGAAGGTAAAACAGCTCTGAAAATTAGGCTGCAGCCGGCAATAACACTATAGAGCAAAATTCCAGTTGTCTGAATAATCTTTTGCTGCAGAGCAGGTTAATCAAAGTTAAATCATCTGTGAAATGGGTGCCTTTTGTTAAGCTCAAGGTGTCTTCATATCAAGGTTTTTCGAGCAAGATTTCATTTGAGATTTTGGGCATGC
>NW_017306312.1:3018688-3029227 GCF_000935625.1 Nanorana parkeri
GTCAGAGAAAGATGCAGGCAGGCAATCCCGCGGATAACCTATTCTTTATGCATGACGAACACACAGGCATGCTACAAGTCGGAATTTAGATTAATTCTCTAAAACAAAAGCTTAATGGGAAAATTGAGCTCAATTAACAAGAGCCTTCTATTAAAATAAAGAATAAATGACAAGAAGTGGCAGGATACAAAGAATGTCATAAAGGGGAGCTAATGGGTGATCAGTACTATGGTGGTGGCAGGGTTACTTGCGTTACCTCCATCGCTGAATATGGAGGCAATGTGGAAGTATATATTAACTATACATATTTACTATATTCCCTGTTTATAATGTTATAAAACCCTGCATGGAAGAAAAAAAATATGTAGCACTATACCTCATAAAGTTCTTTGTTTGCAGTCTCCTTTTTCAGCCACCCTATCTGTTCAGAAAAATTAGCCATCAGAACAACAGTAAACTTCATTTCCTCCTTATGGGTGGTTACACTGCCATGCAAGGTCTCCCTGGAGGCCCAGTGTACCCTGACGTGCACGCTCACAGTCGGACCGTGCACAGGCAGCACACAAGACCTGAATCCCAAGCCAATCCCTTCGTCCTCCTACAACAGTGTTTGATGACAGGGACTCTGTTGTACAGAATCTCCATAAACAGCGAAGTGGATTCTACAGGAAAAGGAAATAGTGGATTATACTCTCTGTGTATATTAGCTGTATTTGCTAATATTAGCTGCATGTGGCTTAGGAAGATTCATTGAAGAACTTTGGAAGAGTTAAGTGCAACATGTAAGGTCTCTGTTAATTCCTTTACAAGCTATGGTTTTAAACCCTTTTTCCTGTTGCCCACCACGTTTTCGGGTCCCTGTCCTCTGCTCTTCAGTGTCAGAACTGATGAAGTCTGTGAGCATTTTATGACCTCCCAGTATGCTGTCAGGCAACATTCAGTGACCAGAAGCATGTTAAGAAATCACAATGTTAATGAAATCAGAGCAGGAATAATAAAGTATTAAAAGAATTTCACCTCCTGAAGGATGCCACAGGGGAAGCTTATGCATTACACTCACCTCCCCAAAGCTTTAGAATTAATTTTCCTGAAGTTGGTCTTACGGCATAAATCCACTTTGCTGAAAAATAAAATACTACAAGAAGGCTCATTTCACCAAGCTGTAAACTGTTATTTGCCATCAATATTGTTATTTTCAACTGTTGTGGCTGTTACTTTCATGCCTCAGTGGTGAAAATACCGATTGTTATGGCAAATAAGGTTTGTTATAGCTCAGTAAATCGGGTCTATGCTCCATTTTGAAAATGGCGCCACTAACTTTGGCCTGTTATGCATGAACAGGATTATGATGCATGTAAAGTGTAAAACTGAGCTTTTATTTCAAAAACATGTACCATTGTAGACAGTTCTAAATTAAAAAAACTGCTGCAGAGGTCCAGGGAATGGGGGGGATGAGCTAAGGGAAAAAATTGCATACAGTTTCAAGTGGCAGCTGTGCAAGGTGTAGCAAACTTATGGACATCATACCTAAAATCTGTACTTTTATCATGGCAATGCTTGTGATGATGTAACACAACAGACTGAAGTTCAAGAAGCATTGCCTAGCCCATCTCTGCTCCACAACGTGTCCTCTTTCCAAGCACCTTTCCTGTACTTCTATGAACATACTGGACATGGAAGTTGACAAAAGATTTACACAAAATGTACAGCCGAGAGCCTGGCACTAGGAGATGATATCGGAGTGCAAGTTTGGAAAATTAATTCCTGCATTTAAAGAGAATTAGTTAAGCTCAGCAAATGTTTATTTTGCGTGACAGGTGATCACAAGAAAAAACCAGTGTGCCGTGAATTTAGCACTCCCCTTTCATCAGTGCTTAGATTCTGATGATAAAAAAGGAGAAGACTGGACAACAGGTTCTAAAAAATAGGACAAGATAAGGATAAAATATTGCTTATTCGGGACGCTGGTCAAGCAGAACATTAAAGTGACATTAAAGTCTCTCTTTTTTTTTTACATAGCTATTAGAACAGTAGTAGTAGTAGTACACAGTAGATATATGCAAAAACATTTGAAAAATAATTAAAAAATTAGCAAAATCGGTGAAAACGTACCTCTGTCTCCACTGCTCGCTCCCTGCTGTAGAACTGTAGCTTCTCGAGCGACCATGCAGGAGGATGTGTGCGGGCGCATGCGCAGTGGATATTAGCGGAGGGGGGAGGAGGAGTGACACAGCCGTGAGCAAGCAGACTCCGTGGGACAGGAAGAAACAGCAGTCTGCGCTGGATCAGAGACCGGCAACAGCGCTGGAAGGACTGCTTAAAACTACTAGAAAGAAGAATATCGGATCAAGAGGCATCATGTAAGGTAAGTCCTTACAGCAGCATTGGGGAAATCGGAGGATTAATATGAGACATCAAGTTGGCAGAGACAATGGTCAGATCATGGCACTGGAGATCCCAATATTTAACTTAAGCCAAGGTTTGGTATGCTGTCACAGTCCAGTGTTTGATGCTATTGTATTTAAAATCACTTAATTTAGTAATTGATAAAGATTCATAAGCAACTATTATAATAATGACTTCTTACCTTTCTGTGACAGGAGGAAAAGGTTGAAGCGAGCACACAAAATGGCGATCAGATGGAGCTGGAGATCATGACCTCTTTATTTTCAAGAGAGGTGCATATACAGGCACAATAATGCTGACTGGCCATCTGGACTTATCTTTTATGGGGAAAACTACATGGATCGGTTGGGAACACCAACTAGTTAACCCTGCCGCCTCTTACCTCTTGAGGAGAATCTAATGGGATTTGTAGTCACCCATAGATAAAACGATTGCCTGCTATTACATCAAGGTCCATGTTTAGTAACTTACAACAAAGAGCAAATGTTTCTATAGGTTTCTTCACTTTGCTCTCTGTTTTATTAAATAAGCTACCTACATCTAAATCCATGAATGATTGACAGCTGTAAGACACCTTCGCATATGGGGAAACAATGTTCTTGAGCAAGCCCTAATCAGTCACTGCCATTCTCTGAAAGCCGAGCTGAAGTTGTGGTTATTTACCACAATCACACATGCCTTCCAATCACCGCGTTCTGTTCTTTTATATCTTTTATATTTATATTGTGTTTGTTCTCTTTGTGCATTTTCAGGTTTTTACTTGTAACTGCGAGTCATTTTAGAATCCCGCTGAGAGATGAGCATTATATAAATAAACATTATTATTACTATGCTCAAACCGTGAATAAATAAAAGGGATTTTGTGCCCAGCTCTACACTGCAGCGCACAGCTGTGGTCTAACCCCTCTGCAGACTTATTCACGGAGTATGGGGTATACACATTTCCACAGTGCCTACACTAATCTAAAACTCCCTTCCCGATCGCTCGGAAGATGATTTCAGGTGCCTGTCACACAGCTATTTACAGATGCATCCAAGAATAAAAGAAGAAATGTATGTTCATTTATTTCGCTGAGAGCTCCGTTGTTCCAGCTGCATTTTCCAAGAGCAGTCTCTGAACCCTGGCATAAGATCACTTTATCTCTTCTCAACTTAACAGCTTTTAAAAGCAAATGAATACATACATATATAATGCGTAAACCGTATCACGTGCGACATTACATTTTATTTCACAGCCTGTTTTTTTTCTTTATTCGACGAAGAGGCGAGAGTTGTCTTGCCAATACAGTATAAAGAAGGTCAAGGTCTATTCACTTTTAATTCTTAACAAGCAAATATGTGCATTTTATATTCTGTGTAAGAATTTAAACTGTATCTACACCAAAAACAAAAATGTAATATACTGCAGCTTAGCAGTCCCTAGATGTGTTGCCAGCATTAGTTTTCTTTTTTCAGGCATCAAAATCCTTTATTTTCACCTGGAAATTCTGTGAACAGTTCCTGTCCCTAGGTGGATACACTCACTCCCTTCTATGGAGGGAGCCATGGTTGTTAAAAAACATGCCTGCCTTTGTTCATCTCTATTACATGTGGGCTGAATTTGTTTTTGCTTTTCGCAAGAAGTGAGAGGAACAACTGCATTTCTGGTAAATTTAACAGAATAGTATTTTCTGTACTTGCGGAAATTATTCTCAACATGAAAAACTGATAAGGACTGGTAAGCTGCAATATATATTACATTTCTGTTCTTCAGTTTAGTTATCCTTTAACCTTCCCCTAATACTGGGGCTAAATGGTACTTTAAAGGCTTCCACAATGCTGCTAAAAACATCCTTAAAGCTTTATAATTATCTCATACAAGCTGAAGCCCAAGTGAACAAGGCCTTAGGGTAGCTCTGATGCCTTGGAGCATTTTTGGCAAGTACAGAAAATACCCGATGATTGTGCCAACAATACCGTGTCCTTGTCACTACTTGCGAGCTGAACTGAAAGCACAATGTTATCTTCTTTCTGGAAACACCCAATTCCCCCAACCTTCCTATATAAGGAAAAAGAAGTATGGAATACCACAAAGGTTCCCTGCATAGCCATCCTACGACAGGACATGTGTTTGCAGGATTACAAGGTAAAGATAAAGGAAAGTCAACCCACTGGCATCTACCCCAAACTGAATTCAACCACTTTGTAGACTAAAGCTCTACCTGGTAAAAAATGAAATCAGTATTGGGTGGACTGCTCTTTTAATTTACCTGTAACATCAGTCAAGTAAAAAAAAAAAATGTAGCATGTGACATATTATTAAGATAATAAACAGTCATAACTTGCCTTCGTTTTCCTGGGTCAAGATTGGGGTCTGGGTTTCTTTTGTGTATGTGACGGTTTCTCGAGGAGGGAAATCCACTTGAGTGATTTTGGCCATGCCCAACTTCAAGAGACCACGTCTATAGAGAGTGAATCAGTACATTAGAGCACATTAGCTTATTCTTATTTTCCAGATTCTAGGTAAAGACGCAGGAGGAATCCATAAACACCATAAATAATATTGCATGCTATAAAAATGATTACATAGGTGTGCAATCAATATCTGAAGAGTCTATGAATAATCTGTCATAGTGAAGTTTCCAATACTAAGGCCCAATTCACACATTTGAGGCAGGTCACCACATGTGTGTTAACATGATTTATTTATTCATTGATTGATATATATATATAGATATATCTATATATATATATATATAGATATCTATATCTATATCCATGTCCCAAGCTGGGAGCTCAGATAGTCCCGAGTAAGGATACAGGTTTGAGTGAGGACATCATCTGATTTTACCACTTCATTGAGAATACTAAGTAATTGCACTGAGCAGACTGAAAAGTGTAGTGTTTGCCTATTTTATTATATTAATTTGTAAGGGGTGGGCTGTACCCTTCTACACTGCCGCTGATTTCAGTCTCCCATTGCTTATAGTATTTAATAGTTTAGAATTAGAAACCACACTTTGCAGAGGTGCCTTGATGCACTTTCACATCTATTTTCAGATATATGTAACAAAACATCAGTTTTTGACCTAAATTTTTAAACCGCATATTAAGTAGTGCCAAGTAGCTGGAGAGAGTGTGCTGGGAAATATTTGTATTGTTATGTGGATTGCCGTGCCCATGTGAACCTTTCCATTTGCTTGATCTTATCTGCTGCCATTTTTTGCGTTGTAAACTTGAGTTTTGTTGGGTAATGTGCATTCTGGTAAGGCAACCCACAATGTACTGCAACAGACATTTTAGTGCACTTTTTTTCTTTTTATAGCAATGCACAGATGGTATGCATACATATTTTGGTGCACTGGTTAGGTTACTAAGGGTGGCATTTGAAAAATGATTGAATTATATCACACCAGAACTAAAGCTGGGTACACACGGAGTAAATTTCAGCCAATTCAGCAGGAATCAGGCGATATTTGGTCAGTTGGAGACCCTATTACCTTGACAAAAATCGATCATTAGATCGACTTTTGCCTAAGGAACATGTTGGAAAATTGTTGGCCGAACGGTGCTTGCAGCCTGCTGTCAGGTATTCTGACAACTGGCAGAACTGTATGAGCAAAGGCATACGAGTGGAAATTACCAATCAAACTGAAAAATCAACTAAAGTTGATGATCATTTTATTGTTATAGAAAGCAAAATTAATTTTTATTTTTAATCTTTTGGGAAAACCCTCGTCTTACAGGATCAAAGCCTCAGGCAAGAAAATATCTCTTTTGACATTCACTTTTCTGCATTTGCAGGGTTAAACTAACATTATAGACAGTACTGTATATGAAAATATAACAGACAGAAAATGATTGAAGTACCCCAGTTCATGGTCAGAGTGGAGCTGAAGAACTGATGGATCAGTGTCCCAATGTAGTGTCCTGATTGGTTGCCAGACAACCACGCAGCATTAGCAGAAAAGGTCAAAAAGTTAGTTAAGCAAACAAACCAAACTTGTTAAAATTATTACATAGGACAGTTAGAACAGGTTAGAGGAGAAAGGTTTCCTGTGGTTAGTAACATAATAAAATATCATGCAGCAAAGTCAAATGTCATATAAATACATGTCATCACAAGCTGATTTCTACTTGGGGAAAAAAACATTATTCTTTGGAAACATGGTCAACAAAAACTTTATTTAACATGAACATAGTACAAGTACATAGTCTTCATTAACATCAACTTCCCTTGTAAGGTGAGAACAGGGCTTCAGGCAAACCCATGTTTTACCCATCCAGGACAAAAATGGGTTCACTTTTATCCCTTCCCTCTTAGCAGCACTTATACTCTTTGCTCCCCTGATGCCCTATTCAGCTCTTGGGAGCAAAGAAAATACCTGGAAGGTCTAGATGGAGGAGCATTTGACTTACTCCATATGACAGTGCTGTCTTTTGACATCCATAACTGCGTAAGCTACAACACCAAGCTTCTATAGGAGACACTTTTCTTGCTTTCTGCTGACGAAGTGGGGGTGAATTGAAAGATAGGGGAGTATGTGCTGCTGGAGAGGGAGGATTAAAGAGAACATGTTGCTTTCCTCTGTATAACTACTCAAAGACTTGTATAAAACTGTCTCCCAAGCATCTCCAGAACCTTGATTTCCAAACAGCATTGCAGAGCCAAGCCATACCCCTAATAATGAAAATGAACAGGTCCGTCTAAACACATACAATGTAGCTACAAGTACAAAACTTAGGGAGTAGGGTATGCTTTGAACCTCTGTTAGGATTTTATTGATGTCAGTGATCCCACTGTGGAGGTAAACTCTCACTTTTTAAGATAACTGTCAAAGTTACATTGGGGAGATTGTTGTGCCTGGAACAGGAAGCAAGATGAAATTTGCTCAGTGGGGGCACACAAAAAGTTGGCGGGGTTATAGCCCTTTTATACTTTGTCTGTGAAGGTTCTCATTCATCCAGGCATGGTATATCTGTAAAAAATAAGTCAAGGCAACTGGACTTGCTGTATTTTTCTTGAAGACGTTTCACTTGTCATCCAACCAGTTTTCTCAATTAAGAATGACTTGTACAAAAAATTATCTGGGAATAAATATGGTGAATGTTGCTCCAATCCACAGTTGCCACTAACATATTATGTGGATTGGAGCAACATTCATCTATTTATTCCCAGATACTTTTTGTACAAGTCATTCTTAATTGAGAAAGCTGCTTGGATGACCAGTGAAACGTCTTCAAGAAAAATACAGCAAGTCCAGTTAACCTGTCTTATTTTTTACAGATATACCTTTTATACTATGTCTAAACTTAGCTGTGCTAATCTTGTTTTAAAACAAATTATTAATAGATCCCTATGCATCAAAGTTATTCATGTCCAACCACTCTTCTTCATAATAGAATCCTTTTATAGAACTGCGTTAAACAGATGGGGAGAGCATTAGGTAAATTTTATTTAACTTTAAAAAGTTGATGGTTTTAAGTTGTTGCTTCAATTTGTTTTTCTAATTATACGAATTCTTTTATACATATCTCTAGAAAATACTACTCCAGGTGAGAACATTCAGCACTTCAAAGTCACATCCCAGGTAGTAGGCAGCGCTTCCTTTCCCAAGAATCATAGATTCTTGTTGAATACCGCACTTCAGGACGCAACAAACATGTTCTCTTTTACGAAGTAGCCAGCAGAGACACAGTTTGACGTGTTTTAAGCTAAGGCAAAGTGCATTTCTTTTCCTGAGAAATAGATGTGCAATACATCAGAATTGTGCTCCTGCTGGCTATTCAGTATAAAAACAGGTTTGTTGCAGCCCTGTATACGGTATTCCTTTAATACAAATCTATATAAATCTTAATAAATCTTTATTTTAAAAATAAACATTGAAAACAAGGTGTACCCATTGCACTTGTAAAGCATTATGAATGAACAGCAGAAGCTGTTTACCTTTAGACCATCTCTGATTGAATCTCCACATGACCCCTCTGCAGACAAAAAGGTAGGGAAGGTGTGGGGGGTCACTCCTCTGACTTGGGACCTATTCACACTGATGCATTTATATCTGTTGCATTTTCCATTTTAATGTGTGTTGCAATGCAAATAACATTGCAAGTCAACATGCATTATAACACACTTCAACGGGCATTGATGTGTGTCACGAAATTAATTTTCATTGATTTTAAGGGAACAACGCATCTGGCAAACACTCATATGTGTGAAAGTGGGTAGATTTCAGTTTCAGCTGCTGAACTCTGTAGACAGTTTTTCCAGTAACCCAAGCAAAATTAGTTTGTTAAGCATGTGCAAAAGGAGCCTACAACACCACCTGCTCACTGGAAATCATGAAATAACTATGTGCAATATTTCATAATTATCTGACTAAGAGAACATAAAATAAACTTTTATTTTAATGTTTAGTCCTCAAAATAGGAAATAAAAATATATACAATATATGTGAACACACTATAAATTGTCTTTAAACCGATGCTTAATTTTACAAGGAACAAGGAATCCTTCATAACAAGGATGTCTAAATTTGAGTGTACCTATGTGGCATTTACACAGGAACTGGGGAACATTCTTTTGACCGGATAAGACCTCTATTGCAAGACTACCTATGCTATTTACAGTCTTACACACACTTGGGTCTCAGTTCTCAGGAGACACCATGCAAAACAGTTACGGCGTCACAGCTTGATAAACTTAAGCAAAAAAGCCACCTAGTATCTAACGTTACAAACCCCAGCTTTGCAACAAACAGACTGGTTGTGTAACTCACTGCAGCTGTCCAGTTTAGGAATCAGCATGTTTAAGACACATTTGAAAAACAGGAATATGAGAGAAGGCAGCGTCTATTTTTTTCCCCAGATGGTATCAAGGGACGCATTTCGAAATTAATCACTTTTGCCAGTGCTTACAAAACAGTTTATGTTAATGCGGATAGGAGTTATGCATGATGGTGCTGAAAAGCCCTTATTAACAAGCGTCTGGATATCAACAGTATGCTGGGGGATTCTAAGGTAAAAAACTGGTTTGTATGGTGTCTGGAACAAATGTGTGACAGACTAGTTATGTCAAAAAGTACTTAGTCTTACTTTGCACTGCTTTTCTTATTACCAAACTGTCAGTTTATTTATTGAATATTTTACAAGCACAGCACCAGAATGAAATATGGTGCAAATAAGAACTACTTGAATTGAAAGCGCAGGAGTCGGTAGAAGTCTGGAAAATGGCGCAGTGTGTTTTTGAATTTGGCACAGGCATTTCTTATGCTGCATTATCGACAGAATTCTGGAGCAAATGTAATATTAAATTCCACTGAAAACTGTCTATCATGTTGCTTAACTATATAGAAAGCACACATGCTGATGTCAGATCTTGGCTCCCTTTGTCACCAAAATAATATATAGATAACTGCCATGTAACAATAATAGATATTATTCTTTGTTAGTGTACTCAGAAAACTGGATTCAACCTTCCACTAACAAGTCCTTGTGAGTAGACAAGCAAACAAACCAAAGGAGTATGTATATGTGTCACCTAGGTTTCTCACCTACACATGGTGAGGGGCTCCAGGATTTATGGTTCATGTGGACAAACGTCTTGTTTACTCAGAATGTTATTAAATTCTGTTCTGGAGCATTTTAGAGATAAAGCCTCCAAAACTAGGTCCACAACTTAACGGTTAGCCAGATCTCATTGGTCTCAGCTGTGCATAGGCCTTTTTATATGTGTGCTGACAGATGCCGAGGTCTTTCTCCCTCTCTCTACCTTGGGACCCTGCTGCTGGGTGAAAAGGCGGAGTGAGGGCAGAACGCAAAAAATGTGCTGACAATCTGATGTTGGAAACCCATCAAACAGATGTTTTGTTGGTTTTATGCAATGGACTTGCTGTATAAAGCCCTGCTGCATTGAAAACTCTGTGTGACACATTGCTAAATAAAAGTGCAGGACAACCTGCTTAGATTGTTAATAATAATAAATTGTTCCTGGGTGTCCCTGCCTTGTGCATGGTTTACTGTTGTTTGTGTGTAAATATATATATATATATATGTACACACACATACATATACATTATATATATATATAGTGGGGCAAAAAAGTATTTAGTCAGCCACCAATTGTGCAAGTTCTCCCACTTAAAAAGATGAGAG
>NW_017306312.1:3029582-3061177 GCF_000935625.1 Nanorana parkeri
TATATATATCACACATTTACATACACGTGTGTTTTACATCTGTCTGGCATTTTTCATTAGCTAAACTGAGCATGCGATACTTGTAAGTCTGTTCATATTGCATTCACTAGGGATACAAAAGCACGGCAATTGTGATATAACAGACCCTCTGTGATGTATTGGGTTCTGTCACAGCACTGAAGAGAATGCTGTAATCTGTTTCTCATCCACTGTGAGATCTGATCCCCCTGTAGCATGTGATCCTAAGCAGGACCTGTACATGCTGGGTGTGAATGATCAGTATCTGGTAACATTGCCCACAGCAGAAAACATGTGCAGGAAATGGTACTATTGCTACAGGAAAAAGGCTAACACATCGGTTCTTTGGTAAGGAAGCAATCTGCATTTCCACTGGGATGTGGTACTGATAGTCTTGCCAAGATGTGACACAGCTGTAATTATGGGTTAATCACAGCCTTAGGCTCAGATGTGTCAATTCATGTGAAACCCACCATACGTCTAATATAAATTCAGCGGCCCAGCAGAATTGGGTAGGCCTGCTTAACCCCCATGCTCTGCAATGGCGGCTCCAGTCTTTTTATGTACTGGAAGTGGGTGAGGGGTGACATTACAAACTAACCTCTTGCACTGATGTGTCACGCAATCCATACTTCAATCTACATCACTCAGCTGTATCCAGCAATTAAGAGATCTGACACAATTCCAGCTTGCTGCCCACCTATGTGATTCCAGCCCAGACATAATTAATTTACTTTTAAAGCTTAAAACACACATTAAAGTGGATTTTACTTAAACCGTGCCCACAAGAGAATTGCCTACAGCAGGGAGAATGTGATTTTTAAATTATGAAAGTTCTACTTGTGGGCACAGATGAAAACCAGTTGGTCACAGCTGACAAACAAATAGTTAGTCATAATTTAACTTCTAAGCAACTTCACTATACAGCTAGCTAATTGCAGGCTGACAGAAGCAAACTAAAAGAAATCTCATGTAAACTGCAATACAATAATTTTTTAGGCCACCTAAAATAGACTTAAACAAAAAAAGGGCCTACACTTTATAGTTGAACCTACATGGACCTGCAGCAGCTTTCCTTGTCCCTGCAATGCCTGATTACTGGGCAGAACTCCATCACTTCCAAGCAGTGTCAGAACTTGCTTGCTCCGTTCCTGCCCTCTGACATTCCCTAAGGCTGCATACTCTGAACAAATGTAGTGTCTTCTTTCACACACAGTTTTTGTTAACATATAACCATGGTTAGTAGCTGGAAAGGAGATGTTCTATTTCAGTACATGCTAGATGTCTGACTGTAATGCTGATCCTCTGGTTTTTAATACTTTCCAAGTCAATGGCAAAGAACAGGTATGCAGAATATGAAAGCAGAATTATTGATCCGCATACTTCTTATGTGTTATATTGACCTAAATTTTGAAGCAAGAGGATGAGCATCATAGCCAGGTAGCCAATACTTTCAGTAGCAGTCCAGAATGAGAGCCTGTGTATTTCTCTTGTGTTAGGTTTCCTTGAAAGTGAATCTGTTACTAGAATAAAAACTTGTAAATGTGACCTACCAGCAAAGAAAAGATTAAATACTTACCACCTGTCCCTAGCTAAAGCTTGATAAAGAACCATCAGCATCTTAGACACTTCCAAGAGTATGGCATGCTTGGATCCGCTGTGTGTCGTGTGGATCCATCCACCTGCCCCAACGTCATTGCAAGCTACTGTAGGGACTGCGCCTAACGGGGGACCAGGCATCTGATATATTCCTTGAAGTCTGTTAGATGCTGAAGATTCAACAGGTACCTTTCCTCTTCAAAAAAAAGATCAGAGCCACTGGGAATAGGAAAGCCAAGCATTAAAGTAGAACTGAAACCAAAACTTTTTTTTTTTGGATAGAGTAAGGGAGGATTATAAGTTTAACCCTTGACAGTTTTTTGTTTTTTTTGCCATTTGTGTCCCATTGGGGAGATTTCCCATCACTTCCTGTCCTGTCCGACAGCCACAACATGAAGGAGGAAATCAAAAAAGAGAGGGAAATCCCTGGTGGTCAGCAGCGTCACCAGAACAAGTGGCCCCATTGGAAGATTTCCCCTCTATTCCTATTCTGATGACAATAAAAAAATGTGGATTGTCTTTCACTTTCATTGACAACAGCCACCAGGACAAGAGAGGGTGAATCTCACTCATGGGGACACAGAAAGCAATAAAAAACCTGACAGGCGTTCTCATCCCTCTCCACGCTATCCAAAATAAAAAATTAAAGGTTTTGGCTTCAGTTGCACTTCAAGTTCATTCTCTACAAGCATTTAGTAATTAAATGTTTTTTTCTTTTAGCAAAAAAAGAGTTGTGTCAAAGAAAACTAGAAAATAGAAATAAGCATATACATGAAAAGTAGGTAGTTCCAGGTGCAGATCTGTAAGACGTAATTAAACATTTTCACTGCAGCAGGATGGCCCAGGAGCTCCTGGTGCTATGCCAATTCTTGGTCCCGAAAACCAGCACCAAGACATCCAACAATGCAATGCATGTCACCTTCTGGTAGTTTAATTTAAAGCCGCCCAATGCAATGTGGGTTGTAACAGAAATTGACCTCTGTGCTAAACCAAAGTTCAGTATAATACAACACCATGCACCTCATAGTGAAAGATTTTTACTCAAGTGTTACTGACCAGCAAGTGGGGCTGAGTCTTTATACACATTATATATTATCCTTTTTTTCAGAAGACAGCCATATACATTAACTCTATATTACATTCTAAAGAAAATAAAAAAGATAAATGCTTTTACTTCTTGGTAACTGCGGTTCTGGAACTGCAAAAAAAGCACATGCAGGAGGATTAATACACATCACAAGTCACCACCATGTTAGATATGACCATTACATTAGCAGGTACCTTCCACTGATTAAACCAAGAGAACATGCTCAGAACTGAATATGAATCGATTTTAGGGATTGTGGAAAAAGTAGAGATTATAGTGGAATGTGCCAATTTCAAAATTAACCAATGTCACAATGAAACGTACCTTACAGACAGTTAGTAAAATTAGTAACAGATTTGTTAAATACATTTACTATAGTTTTGAAAGCACTTCATAATATACAACAATGTGCATGCTGTAATCAAAGAGAAATCAAAAATATGTAGGAGTTGTATACTGGAAATAAATCTGTTAAACACACCACTGCCTGGGACAGAATTTGAGAGATCTGGGATTAGAATAATGGATCAGAGTAATCTCACTAGAAAACAAGACAATGGGTGTTGAAGTGTGCCGCCTTTCTCTGGTAAGGCCTTCAAAGTTAACTGGGTCTTTTTAATAAGACAAAGTGAAGTAGGTAATATCAGCCAACCACAATTGACGAGAATCCTATTATGAATAGTGAAAGCAATGCAGTACTGACACTTAGCCCAAATGGCGGGTGCTCTGAACGAGCAAAGCGCCAGCACTTCCCCATAATGCTGAAACTTGCCTGCGACTCCCTCTTTCCACACATTTTTATTGGCAAGGAAGACAACTCATCATAATGATGGACCAATAGAAATGTGTGGGGGTGGGTCTTAGCTGCAAGGTCTGACACTACCTGGAAGCGTTGAAGGGACCGCTATCTGATCAGAATGCCCAACATTTGGGCAAAGCAGAGGACACTGAAAGTTATGAGCTGCTTCCAACAGGGTAATTCAAAAAAGGGTGAAGAGTTTGGAGAAGACAGGCGAAGTGAACAATCTCGGACAACATAGCCGATTTGGAAAAATTATCTAATTCAGCTCACTTTCCAGGTCAGCTATGTTGTCTTAGATCGTTCACTTCTCCTGCTTTCTCCAAACTTTTCACCCTTTAGTGAATAACCCTGTAACTATCGCTCTAAGAATCTGAAAGAATATACACTCCTGTCACAATTAAACATTCGGCCTTAAGAAGGTTCAAGGAACAAAGCCCAACTAGGGCTTCAGTTTTCCAGTCTCAGTAATGTTGTCTGTAATCTGGGAACCCCCTTTGGCTTACCTAACTGGAAAGCAGGAGAGACATTCCAAAACCCTCCCAATTTCCTTGAGGTCTTTCCCATACAGAAGGCCAGATAGACCCAGTGTTTAGTACCAAGATGCTTCTTACTATCATCAATCATATTCAAACCAGCTGTGAAAGTTTAAATCTGAATAATGATATGCAACAAGATGAAGCAGGTTGCAGAACACTGGCTTCAGGAAATATAGAGATCCCACATGTAAGAAGCTTTGTAAAATTTGGATGCAGTGGTGAACAAGGAACTTGAATTAACTGATCGTCACCGGCCATATGCATACATGTGGCAGCACAACAGATAGTTTTATCATTGGACTGCCACATATAAGCATATAGTCCACACCGCACTGTTGTGCTGGGATCACGTTCACTTGCCGTACCCAGCACAGTGGCCACAGAATCACAGACAGCTCCTGGGTCACTGTTAACGATCAGGAGCCAGGGATGGGCTCCTGATGGCATGATCACTGTGATAAGCCTATCACAGTAATTATATGATCGGGAAGCTCGCCTCCTCCTCCTAACGTTAAGAACCCCTTAATGGGTCGGCAGCGAGGGGTTAATAAATAGTGCACAGTTGTGGAGTTTGCTACAAAGCATGTCCCTGAATGACTAAAACCTGGCAAATCTACTCTTCCTCCTATCTATAAACAAGGATTGTTTGTGTTTTTACAGATTTTTTTTCTTTTCCAAATTATCTCAAATTTAGGTCAGGTTTATTAAATTATTACACATTCAATTGTGAATATTATTATATAATAAAAACCAAAACAAGTTCATAAGGAAGACCTTTACCAAACAACAAAGTTCATAAGGAAGACCTTCACCAAACAACTATAACTTAATTTTGGTTGAAGGACAATCGGACCAGATGGTGTAGGTAAAATTTTAACTTTAGAGCAGGGCAAAACAATAGATTTACTTTATTGCCCAGTCCCACAGCATCACATACATTCCCGTCCTTCCCATGCTGGGAGTAAAGAAAGGAATCCCAGTGTAAGTCACACGTATGAGAACTTTCTACCTGCCACCATGTGACAGCATTAGGCCAATCATCAGCTGCAAAAGTCACGTGAGAGGAAGGGAGCGAGTCACATGCTCCACCATATATGGGTATTTTCTTTTTGTCCCAGTGGCTGTAGAAGGTTAAGTTGGGGTATATAATGCTGGGGAGGGGGGTAATAAAAAGGAGCCTGTTGCCCTTCCCTGCATGGGAAAAGCACAAGTTTGCTTTAAATGTAACTGTTCTAAGAGAAATACAAAAAATAAAAGAACCCAGAGATATGAACATTACTCACCACAATGGTATGGTAGACCACTGCTCAGTCATATTACCACAAACCACATTCATAAAACTTTACTACAAAAGTGGTCAATAATATACTTTGTACCACACATTTGTTTCTGTGATTGTTACAGAGACCAGCAGGCCACACTGAAAATAAGGTCTGTCATACCATATCATATCATCTGTTTTATGCAGTTTTCTCTTTTGTACAGTTTTATCTAAATGGTGTTCAATCTAAATACAGTAAACTCCTCATTATCCGGCATTAAAACAACCAGCATAAAAATGTTTTTTTATAAATCAAGGACATATGTCCACAATGGTTTTTTGCAAGTGGCTTGATCTTTGTTTACATCTTGTTGCGAGCCGGTGGCTAGATTCCGTAGTCAGCAGCAGAATGTAAACAATGGGGACCAATAGTCAGCCTGCTATCAGCTATTTCAATCTTTATTAGCAGGCTAGCTATTGTAGCCGCCCACTGAGCAGAGGAGCGGACCCGAGAGAGAACTTTCTCTCTCAGGTCCACTCCTCTGCTCAGCAAGCAGGGTTTCAATAGCCAGCTTGCTTTTTCTCCCGGAGGCTTACATTCACCTCTCGGCTGCGAAAACAACACCGTGGTGGGTATTGATTGCTTGAGAGTTACAATTAATTCTCAAGCAAGCAGAAACTACAGTTATCCGGCTCCTACCGATCCCCGCTGGTAGCGGATAACAGGGAGTTTACTGTATTGATTTTTATGTAGACCCAATGAGTGAAGATTAAAACATACATGTAAAGCTTTTTTTTTTTTTTTATGTATTTTTATTTTGACAAAATATAAAGGTTAGCGGCCTCTCAGATTTTGATATGGTCTGTGTGACCACTTGGCAGATTTCCCCTCCCTTCCTGTCATGATGACACCTGTCACAGTGACATGAAGTGTGGGTAAATCTCTTCAATGATGTCACAGATAGCAATAAAATCTGATGGGGGTAATATCTATTCCCTCCTATGTTGAACAGAATTTTTTTGTATTACGGTCTGATCCACCATTGCAGAGAACTCCCATCATTTCCTCTCCTGGTAAAGGCAAATCTCCCCCACAGGGACCCAGGCAGCAATAAAAACCTGGACATAGCTGCTAATTCTTTCCTACATTATCCAAATAAAAAAGGTTTTATCTGGAGTTGCTCTTATCCCTGGTACATTAATACATTTTATTTTCTTAGCAATAACATGACTGAATATAAGTCTTAGATTTGTAAGCCATGATACAGCAGACCATGGGGGTGAAAAAATGTAAAGAAGAACTGTGGCTGGGCTATGGACATTTAAATATTTACGTATTCTTAACAAGCAGTAAAATACGCTTTGCAAATGATCCCTCATTGACCTCTGTAGCTGTGGACACTACAGAGCAATTCATCCTCAAAATTCAGAGAAGCACTGAAGCTGTTCATGTTGGGTTTGGGCACCCTGCTCCCTCTCCTTCCTGTGCACCTTGCTTTTTTTACATTAGAGATTAGAAGGCTGTCAAGTCAGTTCTGGGAGAGGGGAGCAAAACAAGCTACTGAGAGACAATGAAAGGTTTTGCTGTAAATCTTGAAAATGAATTGGTCTACAAAGCTTGCAGCTACAGAGGTCAGTGTGGGCTTGTTTTATAGCCCATTTGCTGCTGGTTAAGTAAATATTTGAATGTCTACTGACTGACCACAGTGCTACCTTAAGACAATAAATACAGCCATTAGACTCCATGTATCTGTGCCTTGAAACAATCAAATTTAACTATTAAATGACCATAAGCACAGACCCAACAGTACTCACGAACACCAAAATTGACTTACAGCCTTGGGTGGAGGTCTTCCTTGATTTAAGTGTCTCAACAGAGCAATTATTGACAGTATTAAGTAAAAATCATCACATACCTTGCTCCCCCAGTGCCATCTCCAGAGTCTTGACTTCCAGCCTCACTTGGTGTGCTCACAGACTTAGAGGAGGGAGACGTTGGTGGAGGGACTAAATAGTGAAACAGACACGTATCCTCTGTTACTATTCGCAGGGGTTGGACTGCTTAAGATGTTTCCAAAGCAAGTTAAAAAGTGAGGGGTTGATAAAAAGAAACACAAAAAGGGGTAACGGAAACAGAAGGATGGCAAACCAAAAACATACATGGATGGAGATGAAGAATGGGAAAAAAGAAGGGAAGAAAGAGTTACCAATCACATGCTGGATTATTCATGCATTTGCATCAAACATGTTGGTGACACACAGGGGAGAAAGAATGAGAAGTGATGAGAAAGGTTTAGGACATTCCATTTTCTCAGTGATGCTGCACTTTAAGACTGGTACATATAAGCACCCCATCTCCTCCACAGCATTATGTGTAGTACTACTTAATGAGGAACTATGGCCTCCCATTAAAAGAAGATGTAAAATCATTTTGGATAGATCAGAACCCCTGTCATGTTCCTGTTGCTCATATAAAGTTTTTTTTAAAAGTATTTACTTAACCACTTGCCCCTAAAGGGGGTATAACAACATCCCTAACACAAATAGAAGTGCCACAAAGAGCCAAATGGGACTTTTAAAAAAGGCATAGCTATTGTTGACACACATTATACTGCTAAAATAAACACATTATTTAAAAACAATCGTTAAAAAAAAAGGATTTAGTTCAAACTTTCCACACATATACAAACCCTCCCGGTCTTCCCATCTTATTACATACTCTAAATATACTTCTTAGTACACGTGATATATAAAATACCTGTTAATCAAATGTATCAATGCACAGTTCAAAGATCGGGAGACTAGGACTTCTCAACACATTTCATGTACCATGGGTCCTCTTCATCAGGAGCCATCTATAATTATAACATGGGTCTAATATCTATCAATAATTATACTAAAACATATCTATAAATGGACTTTGTTACAGTGCTGAATAGTATTAGGAAAATGCTTTTTCACAACCATTGAACCTATCCTTACATGCATTAGACCTGTAACGTATGCAAGTATGGGTTTAATGGTTGCGAGTAAAGCAATTTCCTAATATTATTTAACATTATAATAAAGTCTTTGTGTAGATAGCTCCTATATCCTCCTGAGGAAGTGGACCCTTGGTTCATGAAACAAGTTGAAAAGTAATTGTCTCCCCATCTTCGAATTATGTATTGATACATTTGATTAACATGTATTGAAGGGGTAGGCAACCATGGCACTCTAGATGTCTCATGAAGCATTGCAAGACTCTGAAAGTCATAGGTAATACTCCGAGAGGCTGTCTGTGTCACTACTTGGGAGAATCACTCTTCTGTTTATCCTGATGATTATCTCAGAGAAAGAAAGGGATAAGAAAATCCAAAATTTGGAGTAGTCACTAGAACAGGAATATAGGGGAAATATATCAATAGGGATACTTGTTGCAGTGACAACTCTCTAAAGGGATTTTCCTCACTTTGTCAATCATTTTGGAGAAAAAGTTAATTCCAAATTATCATATCTATGACTGATTTATTTTTATGTGTATGGCCAGCATATCGCTGAACAATATTCAATTTTAGTTTTATTGACCAGGCTATCCCATCATCATATGCTTATATACCAGAGCTTAAAGCATCATTGCACTAAGACCCCAGTCCCTAGCCTGCACATCATTCAATTATCTCACTGTACCCCTTAAGTGGACAAAATTCTGAACATTATATAAAGACTAGTACCATCAAAGCAAATAAATGCTCTTAGATATGCTCTGCATTTGCATAGAGTTTGTGGTTAAAAAAAACAAAAAAAAACACACACACCTCCAAAACTCTTAGGTGGCAATGAGTACCCATTACACTTCATTTTATTATACTAGAATACCATGTTGGATAATTAGTTAAAATTATAATACATAAAGCCATGCAGGCTAGCAAAACTCCAGAAAACTCAGCGGCTTCCTATGTAAGCATCTATTGGTGGCTAGTGGTATAAATGTGATGTTTGAAGCCATATCTGACCTGCCATATAGTTTCTAATAAGACACAATCTCTTACAGAACTAGACATGTTTTTATGATGGCAAGTTCTTATAAAAAGAAAAATAGGAAGTTCCTCTGCTAATGCCATCTATGCTTCTGCAGATATTAAACCTGCAATTAAATGCTCTTCTCAGAAATCAAAAGGATGAAAAGAATGAACTTTATTGCATATAATTGGGGTTATATTTTACATGTATTTAAATAATGGAAATGTTCAACTATAGTTTTAAAAAGGCCACGGTCCCTACTTAGTCTTGCGTTGTACATGTACAATTCTACACATCTTTGTACTTTAACATACTTATAAAACTAATGGCAGTTCCATATAGAAATACAATATATGGGGCAACATGTGAATCCAAAAGGTATTTAGGATAGGGCAACTTGACTGGTATAATATACAAGGCATCTGCTGGTAACAAATGTTATGGGGGAATGGACCTACATAGCCAACAAATCACACACACACACTAGCTTAAAGTACAGCTAAAAGCTTCTGCATCACACTCGTATCAGATCTTAAATCCAGCAATCCTCAAAGTAAACAACAACAAAAAAAAAAAACTTCCTTTACCTTCCCTGACTGAGCCAAATCCTCCTTCGTGTCTCACAAGCCCCCCCTCACGGACACTGCAGGGAGGGGTTCGGCAACAGAGGCGGAGTTCTCAATCCAGAAAGCAGTGGACAGGACTGGGTGTGGTCAGTTACTGATTGACAAGCTACAAACTTGTGAATTAGCAATGGCAATGCTGATAGCCATTCACCCTGAAACATCTCATCCCACTGTAGTATAAGCAGGAACAGCCTACACGAGAGTGGAAACTCTGCTCTGAATTCAGGAGCAGTGCAGCATTGTTGCCATACCATCACAGTTAAATGGACTTCACTAGCAGGATCAACAGGTATTTGTGGGACTGTGCAATGGGACTAAGAGAAAACTGAAGATGTACTTATAATTCAGTGCCCTGGAATAAAACATTTTAATAGGAGGCCATAGTTCTACTTTCATGATGTACCTACTCTAGCTTAAATGTTCTTGTCCCACCCCCACAGATGACTGGTAGGAAAAGTCCTATACACAACAAGTAAAATAATTCTGCCTCATCTACATCTTATCAACTGTTAATTTATCCGAGTTTTCTTCCCTAAATTGTGACAAGACTGGATTAAGGAGTGCTTTGCAGCCATTATTTTAGATTGTAAGCCCTCACGGGCAGGGCCCTCCTTACCATGTTGTCTTGATTTGTATTGTAACTGTAATTTCTTCAGCTATATTGTAAAGCGCTGCGCAAACTGTTGGCGCTATATAAATCCTGTATAATAATAATTCTTAAAAGAGAACTATGGGGTAAGTGTTTTTCCCTATAGTTCTCTTATGGGTCACGGAAGGACATATACTAACCTCCTCTCGTGAACCAAAGCTCAGTATCATTCAAAATCCAAAACTTCCCATCGCACTCCTGACCGTAAAGAAATTCCCTACACACAGAGCGGGTGCGGCAGTGACAGTAGACGTCTCCACAGGTAACAATGAACAGATGGTAAGTCACTCGCACTCCAATATAGCTTCCAGTCAATCTATTTATTGACTAAATGGTGCAACATTTCCATACAACGTTTGGGAACCAAAGCAGTCCCTTCATCAGGCAAATCTATTTGGTTCCAAAACTTTGTATGGAAATGTTGCACCATTTAGTCAATAAAAAGCTTCTTTGTCACATGTCGGCTTGAACTACGAGGGTGAGTGATTTTCGCTCACCTCATAGTTCTCCTTTAAAAGGAGAACTATGGGGTCAGTGTTTTTCCCCATTAGTTCATAGTTCTATACCGCGAGCTACAGCTCGCGGTATACTGAGACGCCGCAGCCGGAGTGGATCCCGACTTAGATGACGGGATCCGCCCAGCTGCGTGAGTGAGAGCTGGCTCTGCCTATCTAGAGGCAGAGCCAGCTGTACCCGCCCGTCCGTTCCGCCAGTCAGCGCTGGCAGATGAGAGCGGGGAGAGGGGAATCCAGCCCCTCCCCCTGTAACGGCAGAGAGCCGTGACAGGATCGAGAGGCGAGCGAACCCGTTATGTTTTCCCTCACCTCCCGATCTACTGAGCCGACCTGTGACAGTCTCATTGTTACAGGTCGGCTAGAACTATGGGGTGAGTGAAAAGCACACCTCATAGTTCTCCTTTAAGTGTTTGTGCATGCCACAAATGCAGTTAATTATATAGATACATTAGATATAAACAGCAACAATGACATTTAATTTGCTAAAGCACTGTTTATCAAACACTTCCTTTTTTTTAAAAACTACAATACTTTCTTATATATCAGCAACCATGCAACCATGTCCTTTCAGCGTTGGCTGCACAGTATTTTTCGGTGCAAATTTCCTGATGGTAACAACGGTTGACCTGCCTGTGCAATGCTTGCACTTTCCATTTGGAGAGCATGATGATGATAAAGCAGGAGTAGAACTGATCGCGCTATAACAGGAAAGGCCCTAAAGTGATACTAAAGTTAAAAGGTTTTTAAGCTATTTCGAAAAGCACTTACAATGGATCCTGCGCCTTGATTTAGTTCCGTGCAGAATCAGCGGGTCCCCTGAACACTGGCCCTGATATCATGTTTTGGGGGTGGCTCCTTTCTCTTGCAGGGTCCTATGGAGCCACCCTTGAGTGTGTCTTCACAAACACACAGATACTGCAAGGCAAGACATTCTCCTGCTCCCTACTTATTCTGTGTCCTTCATTCTTTTTCCAAGCTAGTATATGGAAGGCTGATTGAGTCTGTCATGCCCTTTGTGATCTTGTACTGGACAGGAAGTTTAGGGCAGTAAAGCTAAGAGAGTTGGAGTCAGCTGCTCAGAAACATGAGGAAATACTTTGCTGGGCAATGTATATTTGTTTGATCTGGATTCATTATTTGAGAGTTTAATACTACTTTAACAAGGACCTTCATGGCAGGATAACCAGATATTTTAAGCTGTCAATATTGAAAATGACTTTTGAAATGACATTCCCATAAGATTTTTAATGACTGGATTTTCATATACTTTCATTTTTCCATATTGTAAATGAATTCCACAAGATATTCTTTTTTCTTGCCATTCCCGGCATAAAGCTATACACTAGTTTCTATACCAGCTGTATGCTAATGCCATTCAAGGTTACTCTTGCTTGGCCCTCTCTCTCACACTGACAAGACTTCATAGTAATCTATAGCGCACTATACTCTGAAAAAGGAAATGTCAATCAGGAAAATGAATTCTGTTTAACTACTGTGCAAAGTCTCAGCAAGCATTATGTTACATGTTCAGGGTCACCAGCATAGGACATGGACAGCTCACACTTTATAAAACAGCAAACGTCCATATGACAAAGTTCCCAACAAGAGATTCTACCCACTGGAACAATATTTGAAAAAACATTTTGTCGTTCTGGTTAATAGAATATCTATAACCTCAAGTATGTTGTGTTATTCTATCATGTGCTTGTCTTTTTATGAATACTATTTATTACATACTGTTCCAGCATCTCCCTCGCACACCTCTGGACAAATACTGCCATCTAGAGGTCACATCTTACATGTACCTGGTCTCATTTTTATAAATCATGGTGCAATATGTTTATTGATTCATAGCGATTATTATTGTACAGGATTTATATAGCGCCAACAGTTTGTGCAGTGCTTTACAATATAAGGAAGACATTACAATCGCAACACAATTCAAGACAAGATGGTAAGCAGGGCCCTGCCCGTGAGGGCTTACAATCTAAAAGATTATTCATATTAGGGATGCAGTGATACAGATATTTTTTTTCCGATATTCGCTCATAACGATACTGGAAGTCCCATTAAGGAAGCCAGGCGACGTGCAATGACTCGCACCTGGCTTCCCGATTAGCAGGGAAGCCACCCCAATGCTTCACGTCACTATATGACGAGAAAGCAAGGAGACGACTTTCTGGCCAATCAGGAAGCCAGGTGGGAAGCCACCCCATGGTCCTCATCACAAGGTGACGAGGAAGCATGAAGCCGGCTTCCCGGCCAATCAGAAAACCGGGTGCCGTGTAATGACACGGCGCCCGGTTTTCTGATTGGCCAGATTCCCGAGCAATCAGGAAGCCGGGCAGCACGTCATTACACGCTGCCTGGCTTGCTGATTGGCCAGGAAGCCTGGTACAGGAAGCATCCGGCGAGGCATCGGAGCATTTGGGCTAGTACGAGAACTCGCCCAAAAACTCGGCATCGGTATATCCCTAATTCATATAATGTAGTTGAAAACTTCTGAAATAACAAGGATTGTCACCTTTTATACCCGGCCACAAATGGGAGGATATAAATATATCATTTAAATAGATAAAAATTCCAACAATGGCGGGTTGTTTTAAAATTCTGTGTAATGATGCTAAAAATCTGACTGAAATATTAATAATAAAAGTCTATTCAATGTAAAAAAAAAACAAGAAAAAAACACTGAATGCCACCATTTTACTATACGCAAAAGATCGGGAAGGTAATATCCAACATAAACGAGATCCCAAACATGATGTCAGCGTGTGAACCCCTGACCCTGCTTCAGTTTCAATCGACTTGTATAAAATCTAGCACTATACTTTATTTTCAATGTATATTGAACTTCTTTAACTTCTATCCCACTGCTAATAACCATATCGATATAGAAGTCTAATCTTATTGAAGATAACATAAAATGTACTTCCTCAGTACAGTGACACTGTAATACTCCCTTTGAATATGCACTTCTTTCTGCCTTCTGAACTACAACTCAACATCTGAACAATATAACATAATCATTGCTCACTGGAAGCAATGCATGATGGGCTATGTAGTCTTGAGAAATCAAGATTGCATGACATCAAGCAGCAGGGAAAGAGATGCAAAGCAATCTGGGAATCCCGGAAATTGATGACAGTGATTGGCAGATGGAAGGCATCACTCACTACATAAAGGGATTTTTTGAAGTAAGCTTTTATTACATTAGTATGTATTCCTATTACAACGCTGATGTTATACCAGGATAGTATATGCTGGGACTTTTCAACTCCTTTAAAGTGACACTAAACTCAGGAGTTAAATCTTAGAAATACATTCATTCAAATTTTGGAAATAGTTAAGGCACTGCAATGCATTTTTAAGATTTAACTCCTAAGTTTAATATCTACCCAGAGTTTAAAAAAAACTAACAAACGATTCTATCCAAGCAAATAAATCAATCAGAGGTAGGTCCTTCCCAAAGATGCTTTTTAACATAGAGCCAATTCTAAAATCTTACATAATATTCAGCAGGGTGACTCACATAGGACGCCTATACTCCGCTGCCAGCTTATTCATTAGAGCCGTGCTAAAAAGCAATAGAGATGTGCGGAGATCTGCAACTCACAACCACCGACGGGCTTTCTATCCAGGCTCATCAGTAGTTGTTGGGCCATGCATGGATTATGGGTAAAATAAAGATACTAATGTGATGTTTAAAGTGCCACATGACTTGTATAAGGTAATTGAATCCTTTCCCAGAAAAGGAGAGAGAATTATTCTCAAAATGTGTACCTTGCAAAAGCACACTAAAAGCAATAGGTGGTTTATGTTGTTACTTTTAAGAACATAACTGCAGAGGAGGAATACATTACCTTGAATTTAGAAAGCCCAATCTTAGTAACAGTAAATTAAGGGCCAGTTATACATTTCTTTTCATTTGAGATCAGAATAGTCTTGCATTGGTGTAAATCATTCCTAGAACTACCCATGAAGAGAATGAAACTGAACTCCTATACAAACAATTCTGGGAAACTTGTTCAACAATGTAATCATTTGCAGCAGATGTAGAGGGCTAGGTGCTACACTGACACATTCTGTCCACTGTATGACTGTAGACACCGGCAGTAGCTTCTACAGAATGATACAATCTCAATGTCATGAAATATTTGTGATTTAGGATTCTGCATTTTTTGACAGTGCAAGTAGTGTGCAGCGCAAGATGCGTTGCAAGGTCAGGGTGCGTTGCAGTGCCATTCAGAATTCATTCTGAATGTCACTGCAATGCACCATTGCAGGTAGCAACCTGGACACTACAATAAATGATTTGAATTGGGCCTATAAGTGATATTAAAGTAAAAAGGTTTTTAAGCCATTTCAAATGCTGATTAAATCACTTACAACGGCTGCGGCTCCATGATGTTTTATACGTTTTAGTTTCCTGCAGAATCAACTGGTTCCCTGAGTACTGGTCCTAATATCCTGCCCTGTCTGAACTGTCCATTGTGATCGTGTACTGGACAGGAAGCTCAGAGAAGCCAAGAAGACAGACTTGGAGTCAGCTGTTCAGAAACATGAATGTAAATACTTGGGCAAAAATGTACGCAAACGCTATGCTGGGCAATGTATATTTGTTTGATCGGGATTAGTTATTGAAAAAAAAGTTTGAGCGTTTAATTTCACTTTATGTCAGCTGTGCATACATGGGACCCATTAACACCAGTTCTTCTTTAACAACTTATTGTGCAGAATGTCTAACCTGGCGCAATAGGACATTCGGAAAGGCACATTTTAAAGCGTAACCACAATGTACAATAAAGCAGCACACAGCACTCCCACATGGCAATTCCCTTAGAAATGACACCCCAATGCAAATGCACAGTGGGTGCCGACGGACCTACACTACAGCATGTCACAAGTCCTGCATTTCCCCAAAAAACAAAACAAAAAAACACAGGTCTGTTCTTTTGTTCCATTGCTGTGCACTTTAAGTCCGTTCTAGATGAATGGGCTGCATTAATACAACACAGATTAATGTCAGTGCTGTAATACAGACACACATGATGATGTCCTTTAAAAGTGTAGAGAAAACAGGCTGTAAGGAACTTGCAGGGCCAGCCAGTAAAACCATGCATCTCAGCTAGCACAGGGGGGTGCTACTATGCAGAATATGCTTATGGAGATAGCCTGCAATGCATGCCTGTGCCATGCATGCATTACAGACTACATTCACCATATAAGTGGCTGAAAAATACTATACATGTGCCAACACAATCCGTGCTATGAACCTTACAGCCTATATACCTAAACCTGAAGAGTATGCCTATTACCAGCTGTGTGTTGGCCTGCTGAGTAACATACCTTGTTATCAAAGGAGAGGGACAGGTCAAACAGAATGGTTACCTGTGCAGACTGTTCAGCATGGTGCAAAAACAAGTTCCCACACTATTGTTTCTGCTGTTACTCCATTTAAAGGGTCCATAGGAATTAAAGTGTGCGTGGCTTTCCCCCCCCCCCCCCAGGTTTTGGATAAAGTGTAAAAATTTTAAAGCCCTCTGTTTTCTTTAGCTGTCTGTGTACTCACTGGTGTTCGGAAAGTCAGCCTATGGTCCCCAGTACAGAAAGCATTGGGAAATCCAAATTTTCCAGTTATCACCAGAACAGGAATATAAATCTTTCAATGTGTTCCAGTGACAACCGTCTAAAAGGAGATCCCCTTCCCTGCAGAGAAATTACCTCACTTCTCTGAGATAAAAGGTAAGGGAAACCTCACCAACGGGACATGGACTGCACAATAAAAACACATGACAGGGTTCTAACCAATTCCTACTTTAGTCAAATGTAAAATTATAGCACAATAAACCTAAGGGACCTGTGCCTTTGCATGCCAATGATTTAACCTGCAGTCCTACCAAATATATGATTTAACCTACAGTCCTACTAATATATTTTAGAAATGTCTCAAATATGAAACGGATGTAATAAACACAGGCTCAAAGTCCATTGACACAGGCCCTTAGCCTTTGGCAGGCTGAGTTTTTTTTAGTGTTGGTTGTTTATAGGCAAACCTAAAAACACATGAAATGATATACGCGATAGGTGCTGGTTTCAGCATGCGTATAGAGGTAAACAAACTCCTAGATTAAAAGACATAAGATAAATCGGTTTGTTACAAACAATGACCCAATTTGCCACCATGATGAACATGATTGGTTGCCATCGGTGTGCTGAACTGCATAGACTTCATTTCTACTAGGACAAATAAACATGGATTAGCTGTGAACAACATCAAGCTTGTTCTCTTTTCTCCAAGTCCTGTCCGGCAGTACAAAAGTCGTCAGGAGTGTGTATGTTGGGAATAAAAGGACACAAAGATGTAGAATCCCCGGGAATCGCATTTAAATTCCTCCTTTTCCCTTTGAAACAGAGACGCTCTGCTTGTATCAATAAGAATGTATATGTTCTTTCAAAACTGCTGACAGGTTACATAGGATTTACCAAACCATTTACATTTAAATCCTCCTCCCCCCCCCTTCCTTCCTATTTAAGCAAGTAATCTGAACAAGAGAAAACGCAGAGTGGAAACATAATGAGGCATGAGAAGATTAGGTCCCTCTCTGCAGGGGCACATAATAATACAAGCTACTATGTCTTAATAAGTGACACCGGCTTCAACTTTTGTCCTGTGCCTTAGCAACTTGTGACAGGAAAAGCAATTGCATTAGGAACTGGGATACACCATGATGGGTCAATGTGATCATCTTCACAACAGCTCACTTATTCCTAAAAAGGTTTCTGAACTGGAATATTGCACTTTATACTACAGGGTTTATATAGCTCCAACAGTTTGTGCAGCTCTTTATAATATACCCAATCAGATCTAATAGGAACAGCCCTTTAACGTGCCTATTATTTATAAGATATCAATCGCCAATTGCAAGCAAGTTCCAGCATGCACTGATATGATCTTACAATTATTCCCAACATAAAGGAAGCATCTTACTGGACTCTGATCATATGGCAAACTCGGGCTATTAGAGTGGAATGGAGGAAGAGAAGGTTGGTGATGGCCCGAGGGTAGTATTCGATTTTACTCATATTTGCATTATCAGCCCCAACCTGATGTTCTGGACATTATGGACTATTTCATGATGCCAGCTGTCGTAGAACTACAATTTCCACCTCGGTGTTACGTAGGGACAGTGTTCTACATTTAGTTGCTGCTATGTATTTCATTATACAGTAGTACTACTGTGTTATATAATGCCCTATTTCTACCCTGTCTACAAAGTTCTCATGAGTGTCAACTAGGCATATCAAAGAAGTAATGAGCAATGTAAAGCAAACTATTCCACCTTATCACATGTCCCCTTTCGGGTCACATGACTTTGTTAAATAGAATCTAATTGGTAGATGTTGGCCTCTCCATTTTGTCTTTTGTCACAGTGTGACTAAAGCCTTAGTATTTAAAAAAAAAAAAAAACCTACAAAATGTTTATCTTCAACATCACATAGGATTGACACTGACAATAAAATATATAAAATACTTGTAATTAATGTCCTCGAAGATTTTTCTTTTTTTTAGTTTTTAATATTCCGAGATCTGCCCTAAGGATCACTCAGTCAATAAAGAGAATTTCAGTACCGGGTCAAGTTTGATTCAGTGACTTCGTACATATCGCTCTGGCCCTACTGAGGGAGTAAAAAAAACCAAACAGAAACAGCGTCCATGACGGGAAAAGGAGGAACTTAAATACATATAAAAACTGTTTTAATGCCTAAATTATTTGTAATTGGGTTCTGCTTCCATACTTCTGTATTCCTTAACTATAGTAGAGAACTTGGTGTCACCCTCTTGGCTGTGCAGTGTGGAAGAAGTGTCACCTCCCAATCATAGTCTTCTGATTGTTCTCTCCCTTTCTGTAAGCTTGTGCACAGATTTCATTGTCATAGACTATTAACGCTGCACAGAGCAGCAAAGACCTGACTGTCTGACACTTCCAAAATAATATTAAGAAATCAGTTATCTAGACTGAGCGCTAGTCTTTTTATTTCACATCATTGGCATGACTACTATTTAGCTGTGCTGAAGTTGGCTGCTTTAATGGCTCAACTTCATTGAGTAATTAAAGCAATCACCTATCTTTATTCAGACTGCTTAAGCTAAAGCCCAGAACTGGTCATACACAATGCATTTTTCTAATTGAGACCCATGAGTTGAAGAAACAAAAATGCTCAATTTCCCCATCCAAACTAAACAGAACGGATTGGGGAATCTGCCCTGTCAGGCTATTGTATTCCGACAGCTGCAGGTGTGCCGGGGTCAAAATATCTGCAGTCACTGTTCAGGCAAGAGTTTTCAGCCCAAGTCCATCAGCAAAAGTCGATTAAAAAGTGACTTCTGCCAAAAGGAGGGTTGCCGACGGGGGCCACACACTGCTCAAATTTCCAGCTGCAAACCTAGCTGTTCTGTTAGGCTGTCTCTATAGATAACTCATAGTGCTCAGGGAATCCTTCATTGTGCATAACCTATTTCCAAAACAAATAAATACAGTTTAAAAACTGTAAATTTTGAAGACTAAAACAAAAAATATATTTTTTAAATAAACAAAACATAAAATTTCCCCATTACCAGTATTTTTTTTTTCCACCCGATGTTTAGCGTTACGATGTTGAGGATTCAGTCCACATGCAAGTAACATATCAGCTCTGTGTGAACTTTAGGTGGCCACAGAGAGGAAATGTTCTGTCCCAATGCGAGACTGGCTGGACCTTCCTTGATCTTTTGTGTGATACGGCATACGCTGTGTACTAGCACGTGCGCAATTCACGTTTCCAAATGTTCTTCTGACTGAGTGCTAGCCAAGCACCCCTAAGGAGGCCTTATATGGCTCGATCATCACAGGTGATACTTGAATCGTGCCCTGTAAAGCCACCATTCGTTCTTAAGCCCTCAGCAGCTGTGAAGCAAATATGCATTTAAAATCCCCTGAAATAGTATAAGAACAATACATGCTGGATGTAAATTAATAGGACAAAAAAAGCCATTTACAAGTTACATTTTAATGTCTCCAGCATTTAAGATTTAACGGAGGCATGAATTAATTCAGGTTGTATAGCACAATTAAATCTAATGACAGGCAGAAAGCAAACCAATAAATATGCATATGTAAAGTGACTGCTGTGAGTGAGCACGATATGTTACAGCACTTCCCAACTGTTCTATTGTTGGTAGGGAGCCTGGCCACATTGACTCTGTATTTAGGTCATCTGAACAGGGGACAGATAAGCAGTGTGGGGAATGCGTGTGCTGCCGGTTCACAAGAGCCAGTCTTTTACCACTGACTTGCCTTCTAATCCCTAGCTTGGGCTGAAGAGGGGATGAGAGTGGGCCACCTGCGGGGCTCCGTTCAGGCTCTTTGGCCATTCACTTGTAGGGCGCTTCTTGGAAACGGGCTAACAAACCAATTAGGGGCAGTTAGGATGCAGACACCTGGCCAAAAGTGACTGTCCTTAAACCAACAGCTCACAAAGAGATATAATAAGGCCCCGAACAGCTTTATACACATTTGCTGGGTATGTGTTACAGGGGAACAGATTGGCAGAAAAGGTAAATCGTTCACTTATACTCTGTAAAACACAGCTTCCCGACACACAACATGAACTCATCTCTTAAATCCAGAACAGGATGTCATCCCTAGTTCCTTGTCTCTTAACCTGCAAGTCTTCTCCTAATTACAACTGCAAAGCCCTTCAGTAACACTGTTTGCTGATCACTTCTGTATTTCTATGCCACTCTGTTGTAAAACTCACCTTTAAAGGGTGGTCAATAAGCTGTATGAAATCCTTTAAAGGACCAATATGCTGAACAATATTGCAATATAGTACTGTATGGGGATAATAAAAGTAATGATAGTTTGTGCTCACTATATGAATTACTTTATTTCACAAGACTTTACTTATATTTTCCTCACATGCAGGCCAAGCTCTGCAGGAAAAGTGACAGTTCAGGTGCCCATACACCTTACGATTATCGGACAAAACTTTTCGTCCGATGATCGAATAGTCGTACGATTTTCGTACGGCAGCTCCATCCTGCCCCGATGATCGCAAGAATCATTTAGCCGTAATTAACCAAAAGCACCTGGACGAAATGCGGTAATTGATTTGCCGTATTTTCGTTAGCGCAAGCGCAGTGTACATCGTACGACTTTTGACGGACGGAAACGCCAGCAACCTTACGACAATCGTACGATCTAGCAAAGTTTTCAAACATGCTTGACCGTCAAAAGTCGTACGATTGTACAGTATTGTCGGTCGGACACTGCAATGCACACATACGAATATCGGACGAAAAGTCGATCGCATACGATTATCGTCCGATAATCGTAAGGTGTATGGGCACCTTTAGGCTCAGTTCACACAAGTGTGCTGTTGCTCAAAAGTAAGCGCAACAAAACTCTAAAGACAAGGAGTCCCATTCATTTTTATGGCCTCTGTTCACACCGGAGTGCGACCTTTCCCACTGAAGTCTGTGGGACCAAAAAGCACTGTAGTCTGCCAAAAAAGTAGCTCACAACATTTTTCCAGCGACAGGCATTTTTCCTCCTTGCAAGAAAATTGTCAGGTGTGAACAGGGACCATAGAAATTAATGGGATTCCTTGTCTTGAGCTTTTTGTCGTGCTTACGCGACACAACACCTAGGTGTAAGCAGGGGCCCATCAGCTAAAACTTTCCAGCAGTGTAAGTTGTATGGCAAACTGCTGGAGCTGTCACCGTTTATATTTTTAAACTTTATCGGTAGTGTACACTGTGTACATTCTACTCAGGCCCCCACAGAGCAGCGAGACGCGCTGTGCTACCGTGTGGTGACCTGCGGTGGCAACCAGTGTACTGCTAAATAATGCAGCACCCATCACAGGTGTGTTGTGGTCTAAACAGGGCACATCGTTTTTTCTATGTGTCCTAATGGTGGCCTGCAGTGATCCGGTGCAGTAAACCGCAGGTCACCACTGGATGCCATCTCAGGGATTGCGACAAACAGTTCAACACTTCTGGGGATTTTCACAACAGGCAACTTTTATTCATATGGTTTCCCAAATGAAAAATCACTGCTGATACTGCTTATAAACAGTTACTTGTATTACGGATCTAATTTCTTTGTTGCTTACTAAAAGTTTATTAAAAAATGATCTAAGATTACCATATGCACAGGGCGACAACTCTGCCATTTCACTCTGTTGTCAAACTGGTAAAGGAAGTGGAAAAATAAAAAAACCTACTTGCAAGATCAAAAGGTAATAAAACTACCTTAAAGGGGAGACTCGAAAAAAAGATCACTATTATAATATTAACACAATAGTTTCTGTTTTTCCAACACCAAAATAAATACTACTTTTTCATTGAAAAAAATAAATGTTGCCTAGTATTCAAGTTAAATCAAAAGCATTTTAAAAAGGAAAAAAATGTTAACATTCTGACTTTCATAATACTACAAATACTAAATCATGTGCAAATGCCCCCTAATATACCACGACAAATGAAAATGTGTTCCTGATTGGTTGCTTTCTGCACACCAGTCTTTCCTTTAATACTTACATGTACCCCTCCAATGTACAATGACAGTATAACAAACTAACAGATCTCTATTGGATTGGTGCAATAAATTACACTTTTTAAACCCTTAATAACAGAGCGAAAAACAAACCTTAATGCTTGAACACAGTTTTACAACATTGGCATGCTTTAGTAAACCTGTACATATCTTTGTAACTACTTAGGAGGTGTATTCATAAACAATTCACAGAGCTATTTGTTCTGCCAAACTCTGTAAATGTGCCTTCTGTGCGAATGGAGGCGAAATTGAAAGTTCTTAGCATATTTCCTTTCCAGATTAAATGTAATTTCAGGTAAATACCACAATATGGCCACTTGGTGGCACTGAGGAGCATAGGAAATCAATACTTCTTATGCTTCTGGGCTCCATCTAGTGGCCATAATGTGGTATTTTCTTCATATAACATTTGCTTCGGAAAGAAAACATACTAAGGTTACTAGTTACTATTTGCAAACAAGGAACATCACTTAAAGCGTTTGCAGTTCCCACGCGGTTTTCCGCACGGAAGACCGCGCGGCACGCACACGCTAAGATCTTTCATCAGCACGGATTCCGCTCGTTTGCGGCTATTACTATAGCCTCAGGAGGTGTGGAAACTGTCCAAAAATCACGCTTGCACTATTTTGCGGGCCACGCGGTTTTGTACCGCGCGGCTGCCGCAAAAGTATGAACAATGCATATGAAAGTGACATTAAAGGAGAACTATGAGGTGAGTGAAAATCACTCAGCCTCATAGTTCGAGCCGACGTGTGACAATGAAACTGTCACACGTCGGCTCAATAGATCGGGAAGTGAGCGAACACATACCGTCGCTCGCTCACTTCTCGATCCTGTCCCTGCAGAGAGCCGTGACTGTCACTCATGGCTCCCTGCAGGGATTCTCCCCCTCCCCGCTCCGATCCTCCATTGCTGACTGGAGGGTACAGCTGGCTCTGCCTTTAGATAGGCAGAGCCAGCTGTCAATCACGCAGCTGGGTGGATCTCGACAGTAATGTCGGGAACTGTCCCGGCTTCAGCGGTCTCAGTATACCCTGACCCTGAGGAGAACAATGGGGAAAAACACTTACCCCCATAGTTCTCCTTTAAAAGGATTTTTTTTTCCCTCCCCCAAATGTTAGTGTAAGGACTTACCTTAAATGATGTCTCTTAATCCGATCTTTTTCTTCCTTACTGTCGTTTTTAGCTGTCCCTCCAGCGCTGGTGCGGGTCTCGGATCCAGCGCTGACTCCTCTGTCCTCCTCTTCGCTCATGTCCAACGGAGTCTGTGCGGTGTGCACGCTGCTCCATAGACTTACCTTGTGTCTCTCCTCGTCTCCTGGCCGAACATCTGAAGTGTGCATGCGCCCGCCCCAAGATCCTTTGTAGCCTCCCGAGAAATTTTCAGATGTTCGGATGGGAGCGCGCGGCGAAGACACAGGTAAGTATTAACCCGTTTCAAAAGATTTAAAAAAAAAAGTTTTTGCATATATCTACTGCTTGCTAGCAGTAGATATATGCAAAAAAAACATGAGGGTTTAATAACCCTTTAAAGTGCATTATTTGTATGTATAGAGCGGCTCCATGCGCATTCGTGCGGCCGAATATGTACGGACAGCCGCTCCTGTGTGAATGGAGCCGAAGTCTATCAAGGTGAATTATAACTTGTTTTTTGCAAGACAAATTGGGCCTTCATTTGGTGGTAAATGTAAGTAGAAATCTTCTGATTTTTTTTTTTTATTCTCAAAAGGAAAAATAGCTCCAATCACACAGGTGTGCATTACTTGTTGTTTATACCTACAGCAGGGCCCAGAAACAATAGTGTAGATTTTGCCTTCAGAGAGAGCAAATGCTCCAAATCTAATGATCAGTTATCCTACATATATTACACACACTTTGCAGTGAGAAACTGCACCACACACCCCCACAATGCAAAAACTATTTAACTTTTGTTTTGTTTTGTTACCTACCTAAAACACTGGCACCCGCACAGACCATAAACTGACAAATCATACGCACTGCACACTATGACCATAGAAGATACAAAAGCTTTTTTTTTTTAACCTAAAACACATTGACACTGCTACTAACAACGACAGGAACACTAAGGACGTGCGATCACACACACTACCGCAATAATCCCTATAAAAACCTTTTTAAATGTATTTGTTTATTTTTACCTAAAAACACGCTGGACACTACAACTGGAACTGTTACTGACACAAATACCTAGATCAAGCCCTGATCTAACTGATCTATGTATTTTATTCTTCTTTATTTTCCATTATTTTACTACTTTATTTTCTTTTTGAACCACAAAGATGTAGTTTATCTCTTTGTCTTCACAGATGGTGGAGGCTTAGGCCTCCTAAACAAGTGATCACTAGGGATGCACCGATACTAGTTTCGGTACCAATACCGAGTATTTGGACAAGTACTCATACTTGCCCAAATGCTACCGATGCCTGTCCCGATACCAGAACTTCCCATTACACGCTGCCCGGCTTCCTGATTGGCCGGGAAGCCAGCTCCATCCTCCCTCGTCACCAAGGCTCCCCTGCTAATGGAGAAGCCGGGTGGCAAGTCATTACACGGGACCCGGCTTCCTTAACAGGACTTCAGGTATCAGCGAGTACTGGAAACAAAAAAGAATAATCGGTACTCGTACCTGATAATGAAAAAACGGTATTGGGGCATCCCTAATGATCACTGTCAATGGATATCACAGTGACCACAAGATTGGGGGCCTTCCTACTGGCTCCCAATTATTATTCTGTAACCAGGAGCTGTCAGTAATAGCTCAGTCCCAGTTCTGGGGGCCAGTACTCGAGCGTGCTCCTGGCACAAAACACAGATATACTTATATGTGGGAGCACAGCATAAGGCCCGTGGTGCCCCACATATGTGTACAGTTGGACCCGAGTTAAGAGAACCACAAAAACAAATATACAATGCAGTATTATTCATCTTGTATAAATACAATTCTACTTAGACAAATTTGTTGCTTTAATGTAATTTAGGAATGTTTTATAATGTACTGTATTTAGGGAAGTATCATTAACATCATTAAGAGAACCCTACTTATACACGCTGTGATCTTTGGTGAGTAATGGAATGATTGGTGTATGTGGTTAGCAAGTCAGTTGCAGGCAGCATTACAGGAAAGCAGGCAAGCATGCGGTCAAGTGGAACTAGCATCATTCATGCAGTGCGCTTACCAAGGGGGGTATCGGCTGTAATTCCTATACTCTGCAATAAGGCTTCGGCTTCTCTTCTCTTTTTCTCCAAGTCAGATTCATCTTGTGCAGGTACGGGTTCCTTCTTCTGGTCAGTCTAGCAACAGAAACAATGTTAACATGATAATGGCATAAAGAGCCCTGACCTGAGGACAGGAGTATGGGTGTCCACACAAACCAGTTATGTTTTATCTGTCAATTACTAGCATAGGTTAGCAAATGAAGACAAGCATCGGATTAGCTGTGCAACCCTAGAATTCCCGTTTTTCTTACCTCTGTCTATGGACAAATGATTCACAGAATGTAGCCGTACTGTTAGCTAAAATAAAAAGACTGGATGAGAGTGAAATTGTGTCTACACTCCATTAAAAACGCTGGTAACATATTTGAATATTTGCTGCCTTGCAGCATGGAATGCTATAGTTAAATCTAGCTAGAACCCTATTTGAATGAAGCTTATATCATATTCCTGTGTAACGGTTTCCTCCAGGAACATTAATAACTGGCTTGTGCCTGTAATTGCCATAGAGAGCCTGGGATCTATCAGTAGGTAAGACTTTGAACTGACAGCTCTGCTGGGAATAGATGTATGGTTGGTTCTGAATTTGGTATAAACTATTAAAATATATTTTGGTACTACATAAATATGAGAGTGACATTAATAAAACGCCTGGGGAGATATGAATAGTATATGTATAGCCCAACCTTTCTTTTCAATAAGAGTAGGGAAAAGTTAAAGCCTGTGTCAGTTGTTTTTTGCAGTCTGTGTACTGTTGGGGAAATTTCCCTCCACTTCCTGTCCCAGAGATATAATAAAACTTGATAGGAAATCAGCTAAAGTTAGGTGGAATAGACAGCTGCGCCCTTCAAAATATGTCTCCATTTGAAGACTTACTCCTACCCATTGTTCTGGGTGTAACTAAAATTTTGGATGATTTTCCCTTACTTTCTTTCTTGGTGACAATGGTCGCCAGTACAAATAGAGGGATGAACCAGCCCAATGGGGACATAGACAGCAACAGAAACTTAAAAGAGGGTCTAACCCTTCCACACTATAAAAAAAAAAAAAGGAATAGTTTTACCTAGAGATACACCATGCGCAAGATGCTAGTTAGTTATCACATGATCACAACTTTGCTGATACACCAATCATTTGGGCGGCACAGCTAAAGCCTCCCATAATACCAAAACTTCTAGGGCATGCCTAGACTTTTAGAAAGGAGTATCAAAATGTTGTAGCAGAATTGTCAGAGTAATTATTCCAACAATAAAAGTAAAATCGAGCACTTGGCTTAATATTTTCTTCTCCTGCACAAATATGATGCAATTAGATTTAAACATAACCCCACATCAGATAAAAAAGGAAATATATGAGGACAAAAGTGCACTAAAGCAAAGTTGTTACTAGTGGACAACGTATGATAGACCCCCTTCTACTCCAATCAAGAAGAAGACAGATAACAGTAATAATTCACAATACTGGAAAAGGATTTAGCACCCCCTGCTGTAGACTTTGCTAACTACAAGAGCGTGGAGACCTCAGTGATTATCAGCCAGTCAAACCAACCGAGCTAACCACAGGCAGTTTTATGTAACCAACAAACATTCGATTCCACTGTTCAGACATGACAAGGGGTAGGTGCCAGGTACATTGAACCTGCCTCTTGGTACTCATAAAATATTTTGACGGTGCCTCAATAATCACAGCTAGTTTTCTCAGTATGCTCCACTGGGAGAAAATGAGAGAATTACCCCGACCACAATCCTCAATAAATCCAGGGAATGACCCCCACCACAATCCTCAATAAATCCAGGGAATGACCCCCACCACAATCCTACTAGAGCCAGGGAATGACCCCCACCACAATCCTCAATAGATCTAAGGAATGACCCCAACCACAATCCTACTAGAGCCAGGGAATGATCCCCACCACAATCCTACTAGAGCCAGGGAATGATCCCCACCACAATCCTACTAGAGCCAGGGAATGACCCCCACCACAATCCTCAATAGATCCAGAGAATGACCCCCACCACAATCCTACTAGAGCCAGGGAATGACCCTCACCACAATCCTCAATAGATCTAAGGAATGACCCCAACCACAATCCTACTAGAGCCAGGGAATGATCCCCACCACAATCCTACTAGATCCAGGGATGACCCCCTCCACAATCCTCAATAGATCTAGGGAATGACCCCCACCACAATCCTCATTAGATCTAGGGAATGACTCTCACCGCAATCATCACTAGATCCAGGGAATTACTCCAACCACAATCATCACTAGATCCCGGGAATGACCCCCACAACAATCCTCACTAGATTCAGGGAATGACCCCATCACAATCATCACTAGATCCAGGGAATGACTCCCTCCACAATCATCACTAGATCCAGGGAATGACCCCCACAACAATCCTCACTAGATCCAGGGAATGACTCCCTCCACAATCATCACTAGATCCAGGGAATGACCCCCACAACAATCCTCACTAGATCCAGGGAATGACTCCCTCCACAATCATCACTAGATCCAGGGAATGACCCCCACAACAATCCTCACTAGATCCAGGGAATGACTCCCTCCACAATCATCACTAGATCCAGGGAATGACCCCCATCACAATCATCACTAGATCCAGGTAATGACCCCCCAACCACAATCATCACTAGATCCAAGGAATGACCCCAACCACAATCCTCACTAGATCAAGGGAATGACCCTGACCGCAATCATCACTAGATCCAGGAAATAACCCCAACCACAATCATCACTAGACCTAGGGAATAACCTCTATCACACTAGATGCAGGCAGTGACCCACACCATAATAAATACTAGACCTACAAAATGACACCCACTACACTGGGCACCTCACTAGACTCAGGAAATGACCACCACACTGTAATTAAAGCTCGGGAGCAGGGAAGTGTCTTACCCATTTGTTAGGCCACACCCACAAATTTCGGCCACTGTCCTTAAAACCAGATGACTGAGGAAAATGGCTGCTTCCATCAAAAGCTTCTCAGATCAGTTCTCGATTTCATACCCACCTCCTTCTTTTTCTTCTCTTCTTCCTTTCTTTTCTTCTCCTCCCTGATCTGAGCCAAGCGCTGTTTCTTTCGCTCCAATTCAGCTTTCAGTTCACTTTTATCCGACATGATGAGAAATCTGGAAAGATGAAAAGAATATTAAGGGTGACTCCATCCAAAAGTGACATTTCAGCTCTAAGTAGGCACCTGAATGGTGAAACACTCATTGATTTCTGATCTATCTTATAGAACAGAAAGGCAAGATTTCCACAGTGGTAAAAATGTGACAACACATTTTTACACGAAGGAGAATCAGATGGCAGAAGCTATATAGCATCATTTTTGCTCCATAAGGGCAACAACACATGGACTAAATAGGAATTCTGAAGAGGACATCTCACGGCTGGTGTCCAAAAGAGATAAGAACATAGTACAGCCAGCCTAGTGACCCAACATTTCTTTATTGAAGTTCAGCAACAAGGCCTAGTCACTTCCTTGCCCCCAGCTTGTGACTGGTCAGGGAAGGAGCAGCAACAGACTGAAGAGGTCATCTCTGTGCTCTCTCCACTTCTGTCACCACCTGAAGGCAGAACACCTGACTGACTCCTTGTTTTCCCTTCTTCTACCAGTCTGGTGTATAAGAGATTTCCAGCAACACAAATCAAGTGAAATTCAGGTATTCATTCTAAATGTATTGAAAATACAAGTATTTTTTAAAGCTGTACTCCTGAATGTGACTTAGGCCTCATTCACACTGCCGCACGTATGCGCGCGTACGTGCGTATTGTACTATATGCAACCTATGCACATAAATGGCTCCATGCAAACAGCCGCGTATAGAGCCGTATATTTGGCTGCCCGCTACGCGTACATATGCGCAAAAACAGAATGGAACAGAGATGCGGTCGGGCAGCGTATTTACGCGCATACACGCGTTTGCGCGCATATACGCGTCTATACGCACGTACAGTACATTAAAAATTCCATTACGAGTGATGCATTCTGGGATTGCATATAGTGCACGCATATACGCGCACAGACGCGTGTATACGCAATATACAATTTTGCTTGCGTTGTGTGTGAATGAGGCCTTAGTAAGCGCCTCTTGCAGTCCCTGCGCAGCATCCCCTGTACAGCAGAGCTCAGAGTGGGAGGAGAGGAAGCAGCACAAGGAGCCAATGAGTTCCAGTGCTGGCAAGAAGCATGCTGATAACCGGAGAAAGCAAAGTGACAGCGAGATGAACATATTACTGTGCTGGTTCTCCTTCAGGCAGGGGTGGGTTCAGGGCCGGATTTCCTCTACCTGCTGCCCCAGGTCCAGGTACCTCAGCCCCTGCAGGGCTAAATGTAGAAAACAACTTACCGCCCGGAACTGCATGTCCCAGGCGTCAGGAGATTCCACACCGCTGCCGCCCCTCTGCTCCCTGCCGCCCCGAGACCGGGCCTCAGTTCACGACAACTAGAGCTAAGGTGAAGTGGATTGAATGACCATAATTAAACCACAAAGAGAACATCTAGTGGCTAAAAGGAAGTACTGTGGATGACAGCTCCATATTAAAGGGGAATATGGCAGTCATAGCTGCATAGTTTTGTTTTTTTATTGTATTTTTAATGGGCCACTTTTTTTATTTAAATAAATACATAACTGCATCCATTTTTGACATCTGCCTGGGGCCAGCTTAAGGATAAGAAAGAAAATGCATTCCTAAAAAAACTCTAAGAACTTTCATTTTATTTCGTATTTGGCAACAATCACTTAACTCATCCAACAAGCCTTTGTAGCGAATGCTGTAAATGTCACTGAGCGCGGGGCCTGGAACGGTGTCAGAAATGGAGTTGCCAAGTTATCCCGTTAATTGAGAGATCTCAGAGACACACAAGCCTATTAAATCGCATTGCATCTTCCTCCCAAGCCTTATGATTCACCACAAGTCAGGACACATCAGCATTTCTTGTAAACACCTTTAATCCACGGACAGGACCGCAAAACACTTAAGACAAGCATTTATAGGATAACTTCTCTGCTGCCAGACAAACTGGCAGGACATTTCTAAACCCCCCAAAATGTCTGGGTTAAAGTGGGCCAGAATTTTTGGCACACGCAATGCTATAAAAATAAACTTGTACTTGTGACAAGCATAGATGTTCTCTTAAGTGAACTGCAATGCCAGTCCTAATTTACATTTTTGTTAGTCCTGGCCACAATTCACATGATGCATTGTAAAAAAAAAAAAAGCTAAATAGCTCACTAGTAGCCCCTGTTCTCTGCAATTACATATTTATCTCTGTTAAAGTGAACCTGTCCCTTTGAAAGTCAAATTTAGTTAAGACTGGTCCAGCAAAGCAAGAACTCAAAGATTTAATTTACTTAAACTATCTCCAGTGTGCATGGGAAGCCCAAAACTCTGACATTAGTACAGTTCTGACTTCTGCCATGCTAAGCAACATGCACCGGTCTAATGTAGGCTCCCAGAGAGCCATCTGCACTGACAGACACATGGCAGGGGCATAGGGAAGAAACATAGTGCAGCTATAGTCGAGGATATGTGACCGTGACACTAAACTCAGGAGTTAAATCTTAAAAATACATTGCAGTACCTTAACTGGTATCAAAAATGTATCTTATTTGTGTATCACTCGGCTGTAG
>NW_017306313.1:0-17386 GCF_000935625.1 Nanorana parkeri
CGGCTTTCACATTTTCTGCAGAAGATGTGTATCTAAACCTCGGCTTTTAACCATAGTGGTTAGACGGGGTTTTTTTGCATGCTGGCTGGTGAGTGTGCCTGGAAACTTTTTGCTGTTTTACTATTCACTAAGCTGCCGAAGGATCTAGCCGTAGCTTCAGCTGATCCTTCGGCTTGCTTCGGCCCCAGGACCCCTTCAGTTCAGTAGAACCGAAGGGCTGCTGTACGAGCTATTCACTATAGCCCCTACAGCTACCAAAGTTGGCCGAGCGGCTCAGTCGAGCCGAAGGAATATACCTTGGCTCGACTGAGCCAAAGTGAAAGCCGAAGCTGGCAGCTTGCTTCTGACAGCTGGGCGGAGCTTGCCATCATCTCACCGCTGGCTCCAGCCACTTTCAGAGAGATCAGCGTCCCTGGTTACGAACTAACTAGGGACGCTGTCATTACACACTGAGAGCGGCCTCTCCGTGTTCTCAGTGTGTAATGACAGATGGCGTTCCTGGTTACCTGGTAACCAGGAACACCATCTGTCATTACTCTCCCAGACGCTCTGGGAGTCTAATACGACTCCTGGCCGCCCAGGAGAGAAACACTTTCTCCTAAAAAGGTTCACTCTGGTCGATCGAGCACCTTTCCCTGCTCGTTTTTTTTTCTTCTTCTGACATCGGAGCCGTTGGCAGCCGTCAGAATAAATAAAAAAATAAATCACCATAGGAATGCATAGCTGGATTCCTATTGGCTATTTCAATTTGCAATAGACAATAGCAAACTAGCTATTGCACCCGCCCACTGCTGCTGTCAATCAGCAAAGGGGGACCTGCAGTTCTCCATCAGGTCCCCCTCTGGTGATTGACAGCAGCAGAGGGCGGGTGCAATAGCTAGTTTGCTATTGCAAAGTGAAATAGCCAATAGGAATCAAGCTATGCTTTCCTATTGTGATCTTTTAAAAATTATTTTATTATTCTGACGGCAGCAGAACCGCCCGGCCAATAGAAAACAGTTGGGCAGAGCTAGCTGTCACTGCTGGCTCCGCCCAATCATTTTCTATTTTATTTTTTGCTACTTTTTAAACTGTGTTTGTGGATATATAGAAATGTATTAGGAGGTTAACGCTGAAGAAATATTGTCTGTCCACTATCAAAACTCAGTTCAGGATGAGTCTAAATACGCCACCCTGAGAGATAAATCCCCTTTAATCCAACACAGGCAAATAGAGAACGCATTAATTCCTTAAAAAAAAACTAGTTTTAAAATATTTGAAGATGTTGGATATTAAAAAACACAAAATATGGTAATATCTCTAAAGGAGTAAGTGAAGTGTTAAAAAGTTTGAAACAGGATAAAACAATTGTCATTAAACGTTGCAGTTAAGGGAAGCATCGGTTATTATGGATAGGGAATATTAAGAACAAGAAATTTGACAAATAATACATTATTTGGATACATATGAGCCCCTTCCAGGAGACCATACACTAAGGTTGAAAAAGGAATTACAGAGAGTTATGAAAGAGGGTTTAAAGGAGGGCATCGTTAACAAAAAAAAGTATGAAGAAATTGAAACATAATGTTCCCTAACATTCCCATCATTTACACCCTCACAGAGGGTGAGATAAAGATCTGACCAATTTCTGTGAATGGCCTATAGTATCTAGTATTAATAGTCTGACCATGAGAGTTTCAGAGTATGTCGATATTCATATACAACCACACATTATTTAACTACCATCAGATATATACAACCACATGATATTTAACTACCATCAGATATTAGAGACTCTGGCCACATAATAAGAGAACTGAGTAAAATTTTGTGGCAGAAAGTAAAAGTTTTAATCACCAGTGCTGTTAAATTCCTTATATTATTATAGAACATGACAAAGGGATCAAAGCACTAAAATACTACTTGGAGCAGGATAATAACATAGAAGACAAGAAAAGTACAGTTATCGTGAGTTGTGTGATATTTTTTTAAACAATAATTACTTATGGCTTGATGGGAAGTTCTACATAAAAAAAGAGAGGGTCGATGATGGGTTGCATGTTTGCATCAGAATATGCAAACTTATTTATAGGCTTGTATGAGGATCAGACCGTACAACCATGTGGAGGGGCCTGGCAACATTCTTGAAACTGTTTTTGAAACAGTTAAATAGTCCTGATTGGCATCTTGAGTTTAGCAAAACATATAGCACAGAAAGGAACACCATCTTAGATCTGTGGATTGAAGTTAAGGGAACTAGTTTTGTAAATAGGACCTATCACAAACCAACTTATCGCATTGGCCTGTTATGAATGGAGAGCTGCCATCACAAGCCATGGATTAAAAACATTCCAAAAGGACAATTTTATTAACTCAGAGACAACTGTATCAAACTAAAGTTTTTTCGGGAACAGGGTAGATAAATGGCCAGGAAGTTTTATGAAATGGGCTATAAAAAGAAAATAGTTCAAAAGGCATTTAAAGAAGCTGAAGAAAGAAAAAGGCAGGAATTACTGGAGGTGAAAGATAAAAACTAAAATTATGTTACACTATTCCCTTCATTGCAGATTTTACGAAAGAAATGACAAGGTTTTAATGAAGAAGCCTATATACAAGAAAAAGCATTTAATTAAAGATAGAATTGTAGAAAGCTATGTTAGGGATAAAAAGATTGATTAGTGATCTGAAGGGTTTTATTTTACTGCAAAAGGTGCAAAGCATGTAAAAGTAGCAGAAAAGAAAAAAGATCTATAAAAACCTTTCAGTCATGAATAATGCAAAAGGAATACGAAATCAATCAATGCTTATCCTGCAACACAGAGAAGGTAGTGTATCTTCTAAAATGCACTTGCCCTTTCCAATATATAGGGAGAACAAAGAAAGCACTGCATGTACGTATAGAGCAACATATCAGAAACGTTCCAGACCATTTTGCAGAGGAACATGCATGAGACCCGAGACATCTTCGTTTTCTGAAATAGAACAGATAAGAAAGGATTGGAGGGAAGGAGATACTGTACGGACTTTATCACAAAGGCAAGGGCAGTGGATACATAGAATGGAGACCTTTAAACCCATAGGTTTGAACACTGACTTTGATTTTAATTGCTTTCTGTGAAGGATAGGCTCTGTTAAATATAAAGTGGCGTGTTGTAGAAGAATTTCTTAGATTTACATTCCTGAGAAGGAGCGCTTGAGCCACGCTCAAAACGCATTAAGTATTCGTCGATGGCAGTTAAAAAATGTGTTTTAAAATACTTCCTAATAAAGTCTTAACACCTTGCCAAGCTCCCTGTTGAAGTGAGATTGCATATAGCATCACTGCAGGCTAGTGGAACTGGAGATGTCTGAGGAATGCCCAATCGTGGTGGAATGTTGTGGTATTACTTTTATGGAAAATCTTTTAAGACAAAATTGAGTATTGTGAGTGCAATATTAATCAATTTCCTTCGTAGTTTTTAAATGTTACACAAGGAGCAGGGTACTTTTTTTATTTTTAGTTCTACGAGAAACCACCCTCTTGAATCTGACAGTTTGGAAAAATGCTGAATGGGGTACAGCCTGAAAAAGCAGAACTACTCTTGGTACCGTAACACAAGACCAGTAATTGCTGACCTAGAAACCCAGAAGTGAAGAGAGGTACAATAACCCATGAGAACAGGGAACGCTGACAGGAGTGCTGTGAGTAGGAAAGGAAAGGATGAAGTGTGTTACAGAAGTGGTACTGTATAATGGATTACATCTGTTCTGGAGAGGGAATGTGGTGGGGCTGTTGGGAGGTACTGTGCATTGGATGTTCTTCTGCATTACTGGAAACACAAAATGAGGAATGTAACTTCACTATCATTTTGAGGAAATTCAGGGAATTTATTAGGAGAGACTGCTCATAGGAGTGCATATTGTCTCACTGAAATTGTTGATTAAGGACTCTTTTTGATCTTTTTGAGAAATGACTATTGCTTACATACAGGGGGGTATTGAGTGGAGTAATGACTTAGATACAGTTGGACTTTATGTCAGATTGTTAGAGTATACACTTTGGGAAAAAGTGTTGCAATTAAGCGATCCCAGGGAAAAATGTGCACAATAATACTTATTTGTATCTCTTTGCTGTATTACAATAACAGGCCTGTGATTGGCATATGGGATGGTGCTATCTCATCCCTTGAAAACCAAATACATATAAATTACATACTTGTATAATTTGTTGCTCTCAGAAAAAAGAGAGTTAGGAACGTAAATTAATGAGTCAGGAATAAAAAAAAATGCAAGAGAGAAAAAGTGGGAGAGTCCCTTATGATGTAGTAATTAATTAACTGAACCCAGTCCAATTCACTTATAACTAATTACTATATAGGTGATATAATTGAGACATGTTGTCATGCGTAATGTATACTAATTTTACAATCTATGATTTGAGTTTCATCACCAATATCTGTGGTGGGAGGGAATGACACAATAAAAGTGACAGAGAAGAGGACACTGATCCAGCCCTGATAAAGAATAGGTTACAAATCTTTTTTATACGCATTTGGAAAGAGCAGGATCTTCAAACACAGTAACTCATAGGGTCTATTTATAAATTGAGAAGATAAATAAAATTGGAACTAGTGCTCATCGTATCTATTATCGTCCTATCTGTATCATCTGGAAAAGTAATAAATACAATCTGTCAGGTCACTATTAGCAACAACCCCTACTTCGTGGGGAAGTTATTTTTCTCCTTTTTGGAGCAGGTCCTTAACAACCACAGGATTATTGGAGATGATGGATACAGACTGAAAGGTGCACCCAGATTGTTAACTGTTCCCAAATTAATTAAAACCAAATACAGGAATTGCTAAACACTGCTTCCATATTACAAAGAAACTTACAATGTCATGTGTTGCTTGGATGGTAATACAAAAGCACATAGGACTTGTATAAGGCTATTATTCAGAGGTAAAATACTAACTCATGTTGGTACAAGGAAAGATTGCCTCATTAACTCTGTTCACTGCCAACGCCCTAGTAGCTGTATCCTGCATGTGCTCAGCCTGCACAAACAAGACAGCCGGCACAGCCTGGACAACGCATTATAAAAAGCTTCCTGTTTCATGGCTATCAGAATGTACATCTACAGAACCATATAGCAAGATGTTTTAAAGTGGCCTTTGTTCTATCGCTCTCACTTTTCGGTAGATAGCTAATTGAACTTTTACCTCCCAGTTGTACATTGTACTCCCAGACATATTGCAGTTATATTTGTTTTGACAGGTTATATATCATGATTTTTCTCGAAAATATATTGGCTTCATAGAAACTGGAACACATGACATGATCTCACGTCAATGGCTATCATAGATATGTCAGACACCTTCTTATTAAAATGGTTTTATCGTGCTAGTGTCATAATTTTAAATGCAGTATACAGAATATATAGCTTTGAAATTTCTATGTCAACCAATGCATATTTGCTTACTGAGAAAATTAAATACAGAGAGTGTATATTAAACCCAGCTGTGTGTAAGTAAAAGCAAGCCTGAAGCCATGTTTAGGTCTGTTTTTTGAAGACCTTTAGGCCTGCTTTTTCGAAAAAAAAAAGGTTTGAATCCTGGTCAGGTCACTATCTACAAGGAGTTTGCATGTTCTCCCTGTGCTTGCGTGGGTTTCCTCCGGGTAGTCAAGTTTCCTCCCACACTCCAAAGACATGCTGGTAGGTTTATTGGCTCCTGTCTCAATTGGCCCTCATATGTATGCATGTGAGATAAGGACCTTAGATTGTAAGCTCCTTGAACACAGGGACTGATGTGAATGTGCACTTATGTAAAGTGCTACATAAATTGTCGGCGCTATATAAATACCTGTAATAAGAATAAGAATAAGAATATGAATATACAGTATATAATCACTTAACCTCTGTCTAGGCTTGACTGTAGCTACAGATGTACCTGCATCTGGGGAGTCATGTGAGCTCTATCGCCATACGGAAAATATTTTAAATTTTTGAGGTACATTCACTGATTGGCTTGTTAGGCAAAGACTCATCTAAAACTGATATTAGCTCCTTAAAAAAACACAATTAAAGTAATTTTTTCTGTGTATTCCTGTACCTTTGCATGTTATGATTTTAAACCAACTTTTGCTTGAGATGCATTAAAATACAATTTTCTGCCCTCAGGCACATGGGCAGAAAAAAATGCCACTTTAGAGGCATTTTTCATATTTTCTAATGCCTCTGAACGTAGTTCTATTTCAGCCAATGTGTCCATGCACAATGTGGTGTTTAGATCTGTATTTTATACGAGATTTCCGAGTCATAAAAAATGGCCCAAACCTGCATTCAGAGAGAAGCTTACTGGCATAATTTATGTTCATATCCATGTAAACACATGTAAACACACGCATATGCATATACATTTATTCTAGTGGCTAGAATAAATGAATATTCGAGCCAACAGAATTAGTATGTGTGCATACGCCTCTAAATTGTACCAAAATGCACATTTTATTTCCTGGATGGGAGTATTTTAATACGTACATGTGCATTATGTCTTTCAACCACACCCCTCATTACAAGAGTCCTCACACATATTTCAGGAAGAGAGGATGGATTCTGCTACTGAATGCTGATTACTGAGTGCAGTGGGTCTAACCCTAATGCCTTTTGAACTGCACAGTGATATTTAGATGATATTTTAATGACTGTAAGCAGCCTGAGCAGCTCAAGGGCATTCATACTTAATGAGTATTTTCACTTTTGTTGGGGAAAAAACAGTCCCTTCTGGGTGAACTGTTTACATTACAAGGATTTTAACCAACTTAATTGCAATTTCCTACCTGTTTCTGTCTGAAGAAAAAGCTGTTTGTTGCAGCATGTCCTTTCCAAACTGATCCCTGAATGGGAGTGTCTGGGTTTATTATAATCGTCTGGTGGGCTTCCTGGGTTATGATAGGGAAAGTTGCAGTGTTTGCATCCCTTTAGTAGTAATTATTCCTTAGGGAGTATTTCACCAACATTTACATTCCTATTGCAAAGGATGCCAAAAATTGTACTTGTATCTTAGTGCAGACTTCTGGGAAAATGAATTGGCCAATTACCGAAGCCAGAAGTTACATTTATGGGGGTGTTCTGTACACCAAGTGTATATGGAACACCCCCAGGTCTCCATACTGCATTGCCTTTTTCTAGCAGCTTTAGAACATTATAGTGGCTGCAGTATTAAATAAAAAGGGATTTTTTTTATAACATTAAATTTCAAAATGGCTTTTGTGACAATTATATATGCTATATCCATTTTTTTAAGATTTTTTCATTTTTATATTTTGAAATTGGAGTTACTCTTTAATCACTGTGCTATACTTTCTCATTAGTGAAATTTCTAGCAACTTTAAATAACAGTAAAAGGTTTGGTGGGTCACAGTGATGATGATTCAAGTCCTTTAATTTACTTTCTGCCGGGAACTTGCTGCTTTTGCCACCTTTTTGTTTGGGTTCATGGCTGCTTACCTGCCCTGCTAAGTACTCCAGCTTCTTGTTGATTGACAGGAGTGACTTTAGCATCACTCCTGTTAGACAGAACAGGGACTGGGATAGCTGCTGTGGGGAGGATTCTGCTCTCTCCTCAGTCTAATGGCAGTGTACTGAGGGCATAAGAGCAGTCACCCGCTGAAAACAGAACTCCTTCTTAGTATGAGCGCTCACTGGGGGAGTGAGGGCGGACTGCCATTCCTCCTGTATACCATTGCAATGTGACAGATTATATGACCATAGATGTTGTAAAGGAGAGGCTGCCTTAATGCTCAGAAGGAGGTCTTTGAGAAATGAATACACGCACAGAGCTTCCCACCCAAAAACCTCCTAAGAGCACCTTAGCCACACTTCTTCCCAAAGCCCTTCAGCTCCCATGCCTCCACTAGAGCCACACAAGGCAACCCACACAGTCCTCCCAGCCTGGCAGCTCCCCTCATTTATCCCACTGACAGCAATGCCAAGGCAGTGCACCTCAGACTAACACATCTGATGCAGCATTTTTTCCCTCCCACTGATACTGACGCAGGGGCATTTTTTTTAATTGCAGTGGCACCACCAGCGTAGGGACATTTTTTCCTTACACTGATTCCAGGACACTTCTTCCTTCGCCACTGTTAGTCCTATATTCTACTATGAGAAAGTATGTGCACCACTATTAAAGCCAAACTCCAGGAAAAAATATCATTTATACACTACAAAGTGTAAATTATTAGAAAGCTGGGTGTTATGTGCGGAGTGCCACTGCAAACTATAAAAATCTTACCTTGCAGCTCGCCATGCCCTGCACATAATGCCAAGCTTCCAGGCACTGAGGGGAGTAAGCAATGCGACTCGGGCAGTAAAGTAATCTGGTCACATCACCCATCCCTCGTCACTATTGCCCATTCACAAAATGCCTTTGGGGGAATTTATCAAAACTGGAGCAGACAGAATCTGGAGCAGTCAGCCATAGTAACCAATCAGCTTCTCTCTTCAGTTTGTTCAGCTCAGATTTAAAAATGAAAGATAGAAGCTGATTTGTTGCCATGTACAGCTGCTCCAGATTCTGTCTGCTCCAATTTTGATAAATCCCTTTCCTTGTATTTTTTCCAGAATACAAGGCATTTTGTGATTAGAGGACAAGAGATGATGTCATATGCCCACCCGCTACTCTGCTTATTTCTTCCTAACTCTCTTTAGAGTCATAAAGGAACATTAAATTACATTGCATTTGATCTGAAAAGAACATATAGTAAACAATTTTGTTTTTGCCTCTATTCACACAGAACAAACAGTTACCAAGATCTGCAGGGTAAATGGCTCTGCAAATTATGTATAAACCAACCCCCTACTGTCTGCAAAGTCTTCAGCCAATAGTTTCAGCTGATATATCTTACACATGCTTTTGTGGGTAGCTTCTGCTTGAGGAGGTTTGTACACTGTATTTGTAGTGTTGTGTAACTTTAAAGCTTGCAGTACATGGTCCGAATTTCAAACCATTCTTGCTTAATCAACCAAAATTCAAGCCCTGTGTGGCCCTATTAGCACTACCCAGCTCAACAAAATTGGATGTAGAAATTCACTTAGCCAGTTGGAAAACTTTCGGCCAAATAGAGACTGTAGTCACTGTTCAAGTATTCAGTCAGCATCAGGTGCTGTGGCTGAGTGAATACGAGTGCCTGCACTGTAGATTCCTCCATTTATGCTGTTTAGCAACATGAGCTGATGAGAGAAAATGTATATGGCTAGGGTTAACTTTTTTTTTTTTAACAGAATACTTTTATTGTTTTGAACCATAAACATACAAAGAGAACAATATACATAACAAGTAAATTACAGCAAGGGATAAGAAGGGAAAAAACCAATGCACTATGCAACCATCAACAACCTTAGTAATAATATATACATGCAATTCAAGAGAACATGATAATTGTGTGATATCCTACAACCTCAGAGGAGAAACGTTGGATAAGAGAAGAGAAAAGAGGGGGCAGGGGAGGGAGAACTGAAACATAGCATGTAAGTAGGAGGAGAAGGGAAGGAGGGTAAAAAAGAAATAAAAGCAAAAAGCTGGCAGAGAAAAAAGAATATAGAGAGGATGTGCAAGAAGGGGGGAGGGCAATGATGGAGGAGAAAGGGAGAGAATACAGAAGGTCAATACATTTCCCCTAGGGATTGTAAGCAACAGGGAACATCAGTCCTCAGTTGTAAGGTCAAGAGCTGCGAGCCAGTTGGCCCATATCTTCTTAAACTTGGCAGGACAACCTCGATCCAAATAGGTATGCTTGAATAGAGGCAGGGTTTTGTTAATCACAGTTTTCCACATAGCAAGCATTGGGGGATTTGGGATCCTCCATCTAAGGAGGATGGTCCGTCTAGTAGGACGAGTACCAATATTTCTTTTTCAGTACACGCCAATACCGAATACTGATACCGGAAGTCCCATTAAGGAAGTCGGGAGGCGTCTAATGCCTCGCCGCCCGGCTTCCTGTTTAGCCTGGAAGCCGTCTTCAAGCATTGAGCGCGCTTTCTGACCAATCAGGAAGCCAGAGGGTGGGTAATGACTCGCTGCCTGGCTTCCTGATTGGCTAGCTTCCCAACCAATCAGGACGCCGGGCAGCGAGTCATTACACAGCGTCCTGCTTCCTGATTGGTCGGGAAGCCGACTCCATGCTCCCTCATCACAAGTACTCGACCAAATACTCGATATCGGCACCCTACCGTCCAACATAGAACAAAGCATAGAAAAGGAAAAGCCTTTGGTGATGTGATACATCAATACAATCTAAGATGCCCAGTACTAAGATCACAGGATCCATCCCCAATGTTAATCCACAGATGCTATTTAGGCAATCAAGTACTCCCGGTGAAAATTGTTGGAGTTTGGAACATTCCCACACCATATGTATGAAGGAACCTCTAGCCATTTGACACCTTCAACATCGATCACTAGTACCAGAATAAATAATAGCCAACATGACCTCTAATGGCATCCCAGTCTCAGTCCGTAGGGTTCAATATTCAGTTGGCCCACCCTTTATAACAGCTTCAACTCTCCTAGGAAGGCATCCACAAGGTTTAGGAGTGTGTCTATGGGAATGTTTGACCATTCTTCCAGAAGCGCATTTGTGAGCTCAGGTACTGATGTTGGACGAGAAGGCCTGGCTCGTAGTGTCCGCTCTAATTCATCCCAAATGTGTTCTATTGAGTTGAGGTCAGGAGTCTGTGCAGGCCAGTCAAGTTCCTCCACCCCAAACTCGCTCATCCATGTCTTTATGGACCTTGCTTTGTGCACTGATGCTTTGCTTTGTGCACAGTCATGTTGGAACAGGAAGGGGCCATCCCCAAACTGTTCCCACAAAGTTGGGAGCATGAAATGGTCCAAAATGTCTTTGTATGCTGATGCCTTAAGAGTTCCCTTCACTGCAACTAAGGGGCCAAGCACAACCCCTGAAAAACAACCCCACACCATTATCCCCTCTCCACCAAACTTTACACTTGGCACAATGCAGTCAGGCAAGTGCCACTCTCCTGGCAATCGCCATACCCAGACACATCCATCAGATTGTCAGACAGAGAAGCATGATTCGTCACGCTAGAGAACACGTCTATACTTCTCTAGAGTCCAGTGGCATCGTGCTTTACACCACTGCATCTGATGCTTTGCATTGCACTTGGTGATGTAAGGCTTGATGCAGCTGCTCGGCCATGGAAACCCATTCCCTGAAGCTTTCTATGCACTGTTGTTGTGCCAATCTGAAGGCCACACGAAGCTTGGAGGTTTGTAGGTATTGACTCTGCAGACAGTTGGTGACTTCTGCGCACTGTGCACTTCAGCATGTGCTGACCCTGCTTTGTAATTTTACATGGCCTACCACTTGAACCTGAATCCAATGATTTGGAGGGGAGTCCCAATACTTTTGGTAATATAGTGTATCTACCCCGTGCCAAAATCATCAGGGGAACATATTGCAGCACACTCTCAGTCCAGTCATCCTCCGTCAGACCAGGGATATCACCATGCCACTTCTCAAAAAGATGGAATGTTCCAGAGGCAGAGGCCATAGATAACCGAAGAAAGATAGAGGAGAGAATCGTCCCCAGGCGCTCCTGTATCAGAAACCTCTCAACGCGATTTGGGGCCAACTAAATAGGCTGCCGAAACTGAGAGTGAACTGCATGTCATCATTGTAAATAGCTAAAGAAAATTCTGTTCGGCAGGGAGAACTTGAATTTAAGGGAACCAAAGTCCAAAAGGGTCCCATAAGGTTTAATATGTCAAAGCTTTTTAATTCCATGTGCGTCCCATAGTTGAGGGTCTAGAAGTGTACTAATGAGAGATTGTAACAGATTACCCCACAAAGAAGTATATGGGGGAAAGTATCTGCCTCACCAACACACATCCTCATCTACTTTCAGGCCATCAAGACAGTCCGCATAGTATGTTGAACCTTCTTAACCTCAAAGCACAATAACTGTTTTCTACTTCTCTTGGTATTTACAAGCATCATTTGCCATATCATATGCTACATATATACTCACACCATCCTGTGACATTGTATATTGTATTGCACTAGAGACTGTAGCACTTCATAACAGGACTCTCAGAATACCTGAGACTATCTTTTTCTCTTGTTCTGATAATGTTGTAAATTAGCCTAAGTGCAGCTGTGTGTTTGTAATGTTAAATAAGGTATAAGGTTTTGTGCTCCCTTCAATCCCCTTAAAGAAAAGCCACACCATTTAAAATTCCTCTCAGCAATTATGACAGATTAGAGGCAAAAAAAAATACACCTAAACAGAAAAAAAGAATGGGCACACAGAGGCCTGGTGATCTTTTTGTGAAGGTCCTTATTCAGGCATTTCCTGTAATCGTATGAAAAATGTTTCCCAGTTATTCTTTGTTGCCCCTGCTCTGATGGAGACTATGGGGGAATTTATCAAAACTGGGGCAGTTGCCTATGGCATCCAATCAGCTTCTCTCTTCAAATTGTTCAGTTAAGCTTTGAACCTGAAAGATGGATGCTGATTGGTTGCTGTGTACAGCTGCTCCAGAAGTTTTCTGCTCCAGTTTTGATAAATTCCCAGCTACAAGTGGCACATTGTGTAGGCATGTTCCACAGCTGTTACCATAAGCAAAGCCATTCTGATCAATAATGAGCATCTGATGCTAGTGCACGTGCATGTAGACAGAAATGAACTACAACGACCCTGAAAAAGATAAGCAACACTGCCATGAAAAAAAGGTGGAAGGAAAAGGTAAACAGTATTTTAAGGGTAAAACATAACAATTGGTTATTGTACACATGCTTTAGAAAACTAAATGTTAACTAGTTAGTGTTTAGATCTACTACTCACAATGTACACTGTGTGATTGTTTACATTGATACAGTGAAGGTCCAATGATTAGGTTTACATTCTAACTACACACACTTTTCCACAAGTAGTGTAATGTACCACTTTTATGATTCAGTAATATATTCTGCTTTGCAATCTGCAAGAAGAAGTGAAAACACAGAAATATTGTACAAGAACACGAACTGAAAACTTCTAGGTCAGAGAAAGGCTATTGTACATGGACGTCAAATATGGTACAGCAGATTAACTTTTATTACAGTCTAGAGGTAACCTGAGTTAGTTCACAGAGTGAACATTTAATGATGAAATTAGGTTGTATAGATCAAAGGGGCTCATCAAAACAAAACAATTAGCTTTCCAAATCTTGGACTGTGATGAGATATTGTAAGATTTTAAACCACACTGGTAAGTATACATAGACAGCATAGACAGCATACAAAAATTATTCCTTTAACAAATGTTTGTCATTCAGCTGATAGTTTGTGTGAAAGATTCAACAATCATGAATATGCCAGATAAAATGTTTCATTTGCATTGGCTTATGCAGTGTTAGTCAGAAGACTGTCACAGACGTGCCATTTTTGGCCAACAATGAAAAAAGTGAACAATGACAGGGAAATTGTGTTTATTGTTTCTTCTTGTATTCATTTTAACTGCAAACTGTAATTTTTTGGCTGTTAATCATTAAATAATTTTCTTCAGCTTCAGCCCACTGACCCCCCCAGGACTACCCCTAACTAGCTCATAAAAAACCTTAAGTGTCATGTGGGGGCACAGGCCAGAAAAGCTAGTCTGACATGAGGAGGGTCCACGAAAGGAAACTTACGTTAAGCACATGTCAACAATTTTCCTAATTCCTGGCCTTTCTGACATCAGCCCATGAAGTGATCATATCCCTGACCGAGTGAGCTTGAATTTCAATTGGAGGAGGAAGAACGCTTCCAGCTTCTTTTTGGCACCATTTCGAGAATTCTGCTATCTGCATGTACAACACAAAAGAGCTCCTTCTAAGTGAATTCTGTATATTTCTGTTGCAGAAGATTGTACTGCATGTCAGATGAAACAAGGAGTGGGTAGATACAGGATCAAAAGGAGCAGACAGCATTGCAGTCTAGAAATGTCTGACTCAACCTGTCCACCATCACATAAATAGGCTGGGCCTGATGAACAGCAGAATATGCACAATGGAGTGTCTAAGTTATAACCCATTCGACAGAAGGATACAGATCTATCAGAAATTCTTCCGAAATGTTGTTTGGGAAACCAAGCACAGGGTCATTGGGGACAAACTAACATTTCGGAAGAATTTCTTAAGGCCTTTTGCTCATGCCTTGTTACAAGTCCCAGTGTCTCCACCATGCTAGACCACAGAAAAAGGTACAGAAAGTGAGGTAATACAAAAAGATCAGAAAGGCAGAATGCCAACAAAGCTTTACTCAGCTAACCACATCAGTTATTTGTTACTAAAAATAGTAAGCCCAATCACTATGGGCATCTACCATATGGAAGCTTTGCAACCCAGGACAGGAGGTCAACTACGCTGGAGAGGATGAACCTGCGCTGGAATTTGATTTCAGGAATATATTAAACATTTCTTGAAATGTACTACAGTAGATAGGATTATTCAGAGCGAGGGCAGTAAAAGAACATTTGGTGGAGGTCCAGGGTAGAATTAATGAGCTATAATAGGAGTAACCGGTCCAGGAATAGGAGGTCCAGGAAATATTGTCCTTCATTGGCCAACATTCACATAAGCATGCATAACCAAAAAAGGAATAGCCCAAAAACAATCCAAGCTGCCCAATTAACACTTGAAAAATGATACAGTAGGTCTTTTCTCAAATTTCTTTCCTGAAAGTGGTATGAACACGTTATTGCCATACGACAACCATTTTGTGATTCTGCACTAAAACTACTTAACTATAAGAAATTGATTCCCTTGTCAGTGTGATGTTTTGCTTCATCATCTCTGCTTCCTGTACAGCAGCCCCACGCTACTATTTATTCCACCATTACAACTTTGTAATCTAAGCAACAAGAAGCCATTGCACTGAAATAGGGTACTTGGTGATCATCAAATTAATGAATGACAAGGGCCCACTCTCAGTTTAAAAACAAGTTAAACAGCAATAGCTGCCAATGAAAAAACTGACAACAGTGTCCAAACTTGATCTATTAAAAACAAATTTTTTTGATCACAAAACTTTTTTATATAGTTTTGTATCAAAGAAGTACCTCACCCTACCAGCAATCCACTACTGCCTGGAAAATTAAAAAATGCTACTGTGTCATAGGAGACATATAAAAGATTGTCAGAACTTGCTAGTATGTTAAAATTGTGCAAACAAAATCAATTTTCATAGTCTTACATGTGCTTTCCTACTACTGTGCAGCAGTTGTGCAGTCCAAAAGGTAGATAAAACTCCTTCTCTTCCTCTATTTATTAAGAATACAATTTTATGTGAGGACACATAGTAATAGATCCTCATATACAATATACATTGATTATACCATTTATATTTGTATCTTTCCCTACAATAAACGTGCTACTGCTATATATTCACCTTTTACAACACCTTTTTGAGATAGATATTTTAGATTCTAAATGTTGTCTGTAGTGGCCTCCAAACATACAGAATAGAAAATAATACATCCTTTCTCTGCAATCACTGGTGTAGGGCCTTTGACTGGGCAGAAATAAAATTGTATAAATGAAAGGATCTTGACATGACAAACTAGGTACATAATGTTAGGAATGATAACAATAAAAGCATACTTGCACCAAATAAATTATTAAACAAGTCATTATTCTTATAGGGAATGGTCAAGTCTGCACGATGCTGTGATAGCACGGCAATGCTGGCTTGACTGGTAATCTTTATATGACAGTACTGCTTAGGTTTAAAAAACTATGCTAATCTGTATTTTAATATAATGTATGAACAAAAAATATTTTGAGAATATATTTGACACCCCCCCCCCTCTCCTCCCCTGACCATGGCTGCTTAGGGCTTGTGTAGGTGTGTTTTGTTTTCTGCATATGACTTCTATGTACACTGATTCCTTCTCTTCTCTGTTCTGTTCATTGAACTTCAGAATGACAATTACAAAGTATATTGTTATCTTTTGCATATAATACTGCCAGAGCAATCTGAGATAAGAATTTATTTCACAGCTGCTGGGAGTGGTATTCATACCAACTATGTATTATACAGGAAATTGATTCCAAAGCATGCATTTTGTTGACCATAAATGGCAAAGCTTGCTTTCTTGAGTCGATTGCTGAATGAATACACAATAACTCCTCTAAATCATCTCTTTCTTTGGTTCCACCCAATTATCATTTGCTCCTAATCACAATTATAGTCTCATGCAACAATGGATTAATTGTACCAGCTCTGTGCTATTTATAATTCATGGTCCCCCACCAGTTTAATGGTATGATGCATAATCGTCTGTGTACACATTTATTTGAGTTTTACTTCTGACATGGGTTTGTGAAACATTTCTACAGGGTTTGGATGGCAGTGTTTAATTTGTATTTATGTATTTATTTGGATCTTATGTGGTGGCATCTATTTAGCAAACTCTTCATGCAAGAGTTGCAGATAATATTGAAACAAGCATTGAAAAAACCAATAAGGGCGACTCTGGTTGCAAGATGGGCTGGTTTTGAAGTTGGCTTAAACACTCAAAAGGCAGCTCTCACTGGCCAAAAAGACCATCGATCTAGGAAACAAGGGACAAGACAGAGCGCCTCCATAGTGTAAAAGTGTAATTTATTTGTACAACACGCAAATAAAAATGTACTTACAGGAAAGTTGGTGGTTAAACGCATACAAATGGTGATGAAGTATAAAATCTCTAGCAGCGGAAGTCTGAAGGAGTACAGCACATCAGTGTCCTCTGCCCCCTTGAGTTCTAAAGGTCTACGCGTTTCAGGGGCATGCCCCCTTCATCAGAACCCTGATGGGGGCAGGTTCTGATGAAGGGGGCATGCCCCTGAAACGCGTAGACCTTTAGAACTCAAGGGGGCAGAGGACGCTGATGTGCTGTACTCCTTCAGACTTCCGCTGCTAGAGATTTTATACTTCATCACCATTTGTATGCTTTTAACCACCGACTTTCCTGTAAGTACATTTTTATTTGCGTGTTGTACAAATAAATTACACTTTTACACTATGGAGGCGCTCTGTCTTGTCCCTTGTTTCCTGAAACAAGCATTGTACATATGCATTGCACATAATCATTTGATTTCACTGAGAGGAATACGAAGCCTGACATTGCTGACCTCTCTCTGAAAATCAGTCTAAAGACTTCAAAAGCTAAAACCTTTTTTTTAGAATCCCCATGGGCTAACCTGGAGTGTAAGGCTTGCAGCAGCCACCCATTGTGCCCTTATTATAATCCACCACTGATCATATGCTTGACCTCATCTTTACTTGCTTCTTCTGTATCAGATTCTTCAAACTCTCTTTTCCCTCTCTCTGACTATAATCTCCTGACATTTACCCTTCTCTCCTCCCTGTGCAACCCCCCCCCCCTCACAGCTGTGCA
>NW_017306313.1:17404-58256 GCF_000935625.1 Nanorana parkeri
CGTTATTGCAGATATCATGCCCTCTCTCTCTCTCTCTCTCTGACTTTGTGCAGTGTCTTTTCACCATGTTTTACTTTACTGACCCAGTGACAGCACTTAGTTGCCCTCTTCACCCCTGTTTTCTCATGTCATACAGACTAACAACCTTGGAACACCATGGCACTACTGCATTCTTATTTTTCTTGATCAATCTTCAACTTCTGCCACTACCGGTACTCACTGCTATGTTAAAATTGATCTTTTGTTAACAAAGGTCTTGCACCTTCTTTAATTCAAGAGAGATATTTAAAGTCCTTCCCTCTCAAATTAAAGTGCTTACCTCTGTTTGTTGGTGTACCATAAGGCTTCACCCTGGGCCTCTTGTTCTTTTGCATTTAAACAAGCTGTCATGTCTACTATACTTCCTCATATGCATTTTAAAATCAGTTACATATATAAGCCCTGGTTCACACCTAGGAGTTTTTGAGCAGTTCGAAAAGCTCTTTTAACTGCCCAACACAAGAAATGCCATGATTTTCAATGGCCTTGGTTCACACCTGAGCAGAAAGACGCCAGCAGAAAAATGCCAAACGCCTGAAAAGATACAGGAGCTTCTTTGGGCAGTTAAAAGCGCTTCTTTGACCCATAGACTTCATTGGAAATGCCCAAAAACATTTTCGTGAGCATTTTTGTGCTTTTATACATGCGTTCTTCCATTGCCCACAATGGTTTATGAGCTGCCAATCAAAACACGCGTCTTCATGCATGCGTGTTAAAAACGTGCATACAAATGTGCACAACATGCAAATAACCACAAGTTGTTAACGCGTATATAAACGGGCAAAAACGGTGCCGCCTAGGTGTGAGCCCAGGCTAAGAAACTTACATGATCTCTCATCATCTGATTTTACCTTGTCTACAGTACTATCCTATGTTCATGACAGTCTAACTGCTATTTTATCTTTTATTTCTTATCACTTCCTCAAGTGGAAAAACAGAGATCTTGATATTACCACATTTCCCCAGCTTCCCAAAATTATTATTATGGGTAATATGAGCTTACACTTTCCCACCTGAAGTACCCTCACTAGCACGTTGTATATTTTGGATGTTTATCTTTAAATATAATGCAGGGACAATAGTTAATCTTAATAAAAGTGTTTTAATTCAAAATATGAAACCAGAAACTCTAGTTACCCAGAGAGAATTCTGTGCCAATTTTCAGATAACTTCTGGTGTAGGCATGAATGTACCTGCAGCACCCAAATGCCACACCGTGATCTGATCTATAGCCTTCTACATGACACCTACCATGATTTCTGGTGTTTTGTGCAAACAGTGGAAGGATGTCAAAGGGGAGTAATAGGTGCAGTATTAGATCCTCACAGTCATGGAGCAGTAGTAAATTGTGTTGTTATTGCTATGTACTTGCAGCTCATTGGTTTTTTTTGTTTTTTTTACTTAAAACATGTGAAAGTAGGAAAGTAGAGTTAAGGGGTGGAGTTTTTCTGGGGTAGGTGGAGAGATGCGTTCCCAGAGAAACACTGGAAGGAGATAGAGTATTTGGAAGACATGTTCTGTATCAGCGTTGGTGACATCAGTGTGTATGCCTGTAGTTTAGCCATGAATTGCTTCTGCAAGGTTGACAACTGCTAGCAGTTTTTATGAGGATGTCAGCGTTACCAATCAAACTAAATGACTTGGTAAGCGCATTTCTGGCAGGTCAATAGATAAACTCAGGTCAATAGATATAAAATTATACTGTTCTTTGATATTTAATGTACACATATTTACTATATTTGTAGTTTAAGACAACTTTAACCAGACTTGTTGGGGACAGCTAGGCCTCATCCCTCATCTGGAGCAGGTTCAAGCCCTGGGGACTTTGAATGAGCAATGTCAGATATCTCATCAGAAGATTAATCCACTGCTGCCCATCAAAGGAGCTGTCCTGTTATTAATGGGGTTACTGTTGCCAAGTGAACACATCCTCTTAGCAGCTTAAGGAAGGCAAGTTTTGTGCGATCTCCTGTCTGTAAGAGCTGTTCTGTATTCATGTTTGCTGCTAACCATACCTTGCTGTTTGAAGTGGATCTGAAGAAGATGTTTTTTTTTTACTGTTTCTGACAGTTTTACATAGTTAAAAGACTTCCTAAGGAACGTTTTTTTTGTCTCTCTCTCTAACTTTCATCTCCAAATATTCACCAGTAATAAGCTTAACCCATAACAGTCTAATACACTGGTATAATGTTATTACTATAATTGATGCATAGTAAAATAACTTAATAAATATGAAATTGTATTATTAAAATGCTCACTTATTTTGTCACTCACAAATGGCAGATAAAAACATCTTTCTAAATAACATATCATCAAAAAATGTTACTGAAAAATTAACTTAAAGCCCAACTGCAGGCAAAACTTTTTATTTTGTTTAGAGAAGTTCTTCTTGCTGTCTGTGTCAGGGAAATATCCCCTGACTTTTTCCTCTGGTGGTGGGTCACTGTAGGTGGATCTTTAATGATCCAGAAAGCATTGTCACATAATGATGTGGTTCAGCTCTCTGCAACATTCTCCTGTCAGTAGTGGGGTGGGGGGGAAGAGGGGGGGGTTGTTGCCTTGATGCTTTGGACTCACAGAATGTCAGTTCAATGATTCTGGGAGTCATTTGGGAAGAGGAGCAGTGCTGCATCCCTGGATCTGAGCTGCTGGCTTTAAACAAACCCCAAAAAATTTAAATGAGCACCTTCATACACTTTATACATATGAACAATTATACACTCCCTCTTACTTTTTGGCATACATAGTAAGGACTAATTTTAGCTGAATATGCGTAGACATGCAGAGATTTTAGATGGTTTTCGTCATATAGACGTTATACGCGTTTCGTCATATAGACGTTATCAAGGCAGGTCTTGATAACGTCTATATGATGAAACGCGTTGGGGCGGGCCTTCATTTACGTCACATTTTCAGTCTGGAGAGTCACGCTTGACCGACCAGCCGGCTGTTTTATAATTAAGTTTTTATCTAAGCACTATTGTGTGTTTTTTATACAATAAATTCCTTATTTACTACACCATGAGCATATTGCTCTCTTTCTTCATGGCCTTGATTGGGAGATAATCATAGGATCCTAGCAACCTTCAAGGACGAGAGGACGTAGAGCTCTTTTTTTCTATCCTGGCGAGGTAAACTGCCTTAATAACATCTTACTTCTGGTGAGTGTATACCCGAGAGGGGATCCCTTTGATTTTCGTTGAACACATCACAGATTTATTTATATTTTTGAGAAACACATCGATTTCACGGTCTGGTTGATCATTGAGGAAAAAGAGACTTTTTTTGGTGTTTATTTTATATCAATTCTTTTTTTTGAAGAAAATAGATCCGAGGAAAACTGACTTTTTTGCTGTGTTTTTTTTTATTTCATCTAAATAAAATACGTGTTCTTTATTGGAATTCTTTCGGCAAGTCACGAGAGATCTAAAGAAAACACTTTTTTGTCACATTGTGAATACTTAGTTGCCACATTGTAATGAGGTTTTGTGTTGCCAAATTTTTTCACTAAAAATTATTGTTTCACTTCTTAACAATTTAATATAATATTTGTTTAGATATTTTTCACACTTACACCTGTTCTTTCCTCCGAGAGAGGTTTGAGCGGACAGTGTCTTTGAAAATTGAGATATATAGTTTGCGGTGTGGGTGTTATTTGCATGTACTAATGGCCACATGTTGTGTATTTTTATTTGCACAGAGATTTGATTGAATTACATTTAACTTTTTGTGAAGATTAAGTTTGACACTTTATTTCACCAATTTATTTAACACTATAACGTTTTTGGCTGTATCACCGAGAGGCTTTTAGCGCTGTACTTTACATCGATTAACCCGTAAGGCTTACCGCCTGAGTCTAGTGGCTTCTAGCTAATCCGGTCTTTCTGCTGGGTTCCCTTTTTCCATTAGCGCAAGTTTTGTCTATCACAGGCTAAATCTTTATCTGCTGGTTACAAACAAAAATACAAAATGTTAATATGCAATATTTTACATTTACCCAATTTAAAAAAAAATAAAAATGTTTTTGTTGTATCTTGTTGTTAAATCCTGTTCATAATAAAAGGCAGAAAATATGTACAAAACAACCTTACATTTCCTTTAAAAAACATAGACACTTCAACAAAGACATAAACCATTTTTTGTCTGCATCGCTTATTTTTTATACTTGAATATAGCTGCATTTATGGAGATTTTATTGTGGAACACATGATTTACAGTGAGAGTTCTCTTTGTGTGAGTCTGAACAGTTCACCATTACTCTTTTTCATCTTCCACATCTTCCTGATCTTTTCATATAGGATTTATTTTCCATTGGCTAGACCAGCATGACTCTAATCCTAATCACACACCCAGGTTGTACAGCTGCCAATGTTCATTACTGTAATTCCTTCACACGAACTTAGCAGATAAAAGAGGCTGAATACCTTTTGTTCCATACAGAGGTCTGCAATTTGAAACACGCTTTGCTGTACAGCAACATAATCAATGTTTATATAATATAACTCCCACGTATATCCTTTCTGCTTGCTATATATATCATATAAACTGTTAACAGAGCAGAATATCATAAAAATACAGAGTGCACCCAATATATTTAGTTAGAGATTGATGGCATTGGATTGGCTATTTTATGTACTCTAGGTTAATGCCAGATGGGCACATGGTGCACTGCATCTGCTACAATTGTGAATGCCTTTTTTTCAATTTGTTTGGCCCATTGCATGTGAGCTTTACAGGCAGCTTTAGTGATTCTGTTTCATACATATTTATACATATTTTCTTGTCATGATATATTTCATTTTAAGCAGGTAAATATGAAGTGTATATGATATATTAAAGTACATACCTGCTATTATAGACAGCCTTTTCATTTTGACTCCTTAGGGCTGCTGTTGGAAGATGGGCTGAACAGAAGTGCCATATATCAGACATTAGATCTATTTTCCCTGTTGGGATCATGACTGGTAATAGGCCTTTTGAACACATGGCTTCTCAATGCTTTGAACATTGGCTTCCCAATGCTCCATGGACAGGTGTGTGGAGCAAGGGATGGCCACAAAGGTAACAAAAGTAAACCCCTGTGGGTCAAGTAATTTAGGAGAACTGTGAGAAGGTAAAAGTAAAAGATAAACAAAGGATCCAGAAAATCAGCAGAACTTAGGACTGTGAACCAAAGGCATAAGGTAGAGTGAAAAAAGTGAAGCAATACAAGGCATGGAGGAGCTCAGCTATGAGTAAAGACTAGCTGCACTGAATTTGTTCGCTCTATAGAAGAGGCAATTAAGGGGGGACATGATCACCATGTATAAATACATAAATGGTCCATACAGTGAGCTTGGTGCCAAATTGTTCACGTTAAGGTCACTGCAAAGGACAAGGGGCCACTTTTTGCATCTGGAGGAAAAGAGGTTTATCCTTTGCACATGGAAATGCTTCTTCACAGTTACAGCTATGAATATGTGGAATAGACTCCCCCAAAATGCACAGAATATTACTAGATATTAACTTCTTATAAGTGAAATAAACACCATAGATTGTTGATCCATGGAATATCTGATTGCCTTATGGGATCAGGAAGGTTTTTGTTTCCCCTGTTGGTGAAAATTTAATTTATATTCAATTACGATTATTGTGGACTATGAATAAAACTTTCTTTTAGACTTTATTTGAATGTAGGTGTTTGTTATGTTCCCTGTTTGATCCCAGTAGTGCCAATAGTGGGAACAGGTTGTTTGTTTAATTGGAGCAAATTGAACCATGCTTTATATGGTTTTGTTTGCCTTCCTCTGGATCAACTGTGAGCATATGGACATAGCGTTCTGTTTTAGGGTTTTCTTCTCTCTTTTTTTTTTCTTCTCCCTTCTCTTTATAGGTTGAACTCGATAATAGATAGGCGCAATAGCAAGCAGTAAAGTGAATGAATAGAACAGACATTGAAAGAGCACAAAGATTGACAGATAGTGGATACACAGATAAATACACTGGAATTGAATGTAATTGTTGCCAGTATATATTTCAGCTGTTATAAAACAATTAAATAATTATTTTGCAGTCCAACTGGCTAACTGGAAGCAGTTCAATAATTTTTGTCAGATATAGTTACTGTAAAATAATGATGAGGTTTTGGGTTGTGTGTACCATAGGTTGAGTCCCAGGAGACTAATATGGGAATTCACCTGTCTGAATTCTTTGTAACCTAATGCACTGCAAGGGCCTTTGAACTTAGGTCAACTAGGTGGGAAGGGCCAATAATGGAGACTTTCTTGTGTACCATCCCCCTCACTACAAAAGAGGGGCACAGAGCAGTTGTAGTGTCAGTGTATTGGAAGCTGATGTAAGGAAATGTCAGGTAAATACTTTAATTGTGATTGCTATCTCTTTGAACAATCAACCCCTTTGCTGCATTTTTGGTTCTGTTTATTGTGGGACTATTTGTATTTTATTGTATTTTGTGGTTGATTTGAGGTCAACAGTCAGCTTTTAGCAAACCTTAAACATTGTGCTTTTGTTCCTAGAGTGTGTGTGTGTGTGGGGGGGGGGGGGGCTTTTTGTTTTGTATTATTTGGGGATTTTCATTTATTTTGGGAATATATTGGTTTTTATTGTATTGCATGTTGATATGTTGATAGGGCCTTTTTATTTTATCCAATTTTTTCCACAAGGCATAATTTGTGTTGACAATCTGTTCTGGTAGCTGCCTTTATTTTTCTTTTTAAAGAAAAATAAAACATTTCACTTTACATTATCACACCTGGAGATTTGTCATTTACAGGTTTATTCACAAAGGGTGAAGAGTTTGGAGAAGGCAGGAGAAGTGAACAATCAAGGACAACATAGCTGATTTGGAAAAATTCTCCAATTCAGCTCACTTTCCAGTTCAGCTATGTTGTCCTAGATTGTTCACTTCTCCTGTCTTCTCCAAACTCTTCACCCTTTAGTGAATAGACCTGTTAGTTACAGACTTCAGTTACATTTAGTTGATTTGACATAGATTACATCACTAGACGCAGGACTGACATGGAACTACTTCTAGTGGCTTTCAGATTCCACCATAAGTTCCCCTCATATTACCTCCACCTCCTTTTTGGGGCACTGGAGGTGGGGAAGTGGCTCTTGTCCCTCAACAATGGCACAAGGGAATAGAGCAACTGGGAAAGTTGTGCCACCCTCTCTTTGCAGGGTACCCCCCACAATGTTAAAAGGCATGTGGCCTTGTATTGTACAGGAAGGATTTTTGTCTATTTTTTTAATACTGCATTTAAAGATAAAATAATCATGTTGGGGTACTGTTGCTCCATTTAAGCCAAGCCATTAAAAAAAACCCAAAAACATTTCACAGCTAAATATACCCTGACAATGTAATTGCTGAGACTGTCTTTAAAAATCGTACTGTTCCATCATGTGCAGCTTTAAGGCACTCCAAGAATAATATAGAAAGGTTTGTATATTTTAATTGTGCCTTTGAAGCTGCATGAAAAACCCTCTACCTGCTGTATGGTATTGTTTTGGTTTTGATACATGTCCTGCATGGTAGTGCCCAGCTCCCCATGCCCTTTTTTTAACAATAGCTTGCCTAGTCTTCTTGAAAATGGACAGAATTATATACTCACCTCATATAGACTTAAATGAAGTTCAGTGCTAAGTTAAGGTATTGTGAATTTCACGCTTTGACAAACACACCCCCGAGAACCAAATTTGGCCAGATTTGCTCATTCCTACTGTAAATAATATGGTTTAGATATGCACCTATGCTCAGACATGTCCACAGTCTGAGCATAGGTGCATGCTAAATAAGGTGACATAAGCATAAGGTTACATAAGAACATAGCGTATATACTGTAAAATCAGTAGAAACTTACAGTATTATTATTGTACATTTGTTTTGTTATGGCAGTCTCCTACTGCACATTTTGTTTTTTAGAACTGGTTTGTAAGCCAAATAAATTTAAGAATTATAGAAAGAAGGACCAGTAAACTAGCCATACATGTTTGTTTGGAGTTGTTGTTTATGGATGGGATTCTTCCAGAAGGATCATACTATACGACATTAAGACAACTAAATAAACAGTAAAAATACATCAACATGAACAGTTTTTCCTGTCGAAAATTTTGCAATTGTGTTCAGCCAGTCTCATCTTCTCAGAAACCACTATCAGACAGTGGGGCCATGTTTATCTGCAGTAGAGAAAATGTCCAAAAATATAGCTTGGTCACCAACCTGCCCGCAGTGTGTGGTTAAACAATTATTGAGCAGCAGTACACTGGTCATAATTCTGCTCTCTCCTTCTGAAGGAATTTCCAAACTGTTGTCATTGTGCAAAGCAATAAAACTCTGGTTCAGAGTGCTGACTCTCCCTGTCCCAGTGTGAGTGCTGTTGTGCAGGAGGGTTGATATCAAGACATGTACTTATAATAATTATATGTAAAATACATTTTATGATTCTTAATAAATACATAAATTAATGAAATGGTGCCTTGGGGATCATAATTTGATAAAATGGTTTAACATAACTATCAATGTACTAAGGTAAATATTGTTACATTATTACTTAACTAAGTTTAATGAAGAATAATGAAGTAAAGAATGCTACTTCTATTCAATTACACATTGTGCCCATGTGTTTTTGCCCTCTGGCTCATTCAAATATTGAGTTCTATGTGCTAAGCCAGGGCTCAAAATTTCCACTCGCCCGCTCGCAATTGGCGAGTGAAAATTGCGTGGGGGCGAGTGGAAATCCAGGGGGGGAAACAGCACGGGAGCAGGACACCTGGGACATGGAGGATACATTGCTTTTTTCTGCATTACACTGCTGGCCTCTGTACTCTGCATCACACCACTGGCCTCTGCACTCTGCATTGTTACTGATCTCTGTTCTCTGTGTCACACCACTGACCTGGCGGAGTTAAGGGCGGGGCATGGTAGGGGTCAGGTGGGGCAACTGGTGGCGAGTAACTCTTAAGGCCTGGCTAGTAGCTCAGGACTTGAAATTTTGAGCCCTGTGCTAAGCTATGGTGTATAATTTTTTCTAGAACAATTGTTTTAAGCCATGTGATTATTATTTTCAGCTCTCACTGGCTCCGTTTTCTATAACAACAGTTGTTATGACAAATAACAATTGTTGTAGCTTAGTAAACTAAGCCTACTCTGACAATCAAGACACTCATTAGATGGGTTGGGAAATGTCGGATTATTCCTATTGCTTTCTGCTGATCAAATAGATATAATCAAAGGCTATTTATACTGCTTAATGGGTATTTTCCATGAAATGTACACGTCATACAAAAAATAATTATACAAGCATCTGATTTTTTTCTGTAAGATTCAGAAACCCTTATTTATTTCTTATAAAATACTGCAGGTATACTGTAAGGTTATATAATACGAATACAGTGATAATGCACAACCACATATCTAATTCTTGTTACACTCAACTGAGGCAGCTGACAAATCGATGCTATAACTTTTTTTTACCATAAAATCCAGTTTTCACCTGTCTTAATTTTTTATTTGCAACTCATTACTGTTGTTGGCCTTTTTCAGCCACCGCTGCCTGCATGAACTTTCTCCAGCTTAGCTCTATATCATTGTTCTAGAGTGGTCCACTGATGCCTGCATGTCTGCACAACGTGTGTCGGAACTGCCACTTGCAGTCTCAATCAGGGTATGTGGCAGGGTGACAATGTAGGAGCATATTTGGATGACTTGTCATCCTAACTGGATTTGCATGAAAACGACCCTTATAGCAGGATCACCAGGTTTGTTTGAATGAAACACATTTTGGTCCTATAAAGAAAAAGACCATTGTAGAAGTCACACTCTAGACCAAAGTCATTTAATTAGAATAACAATACACTTTATTTGAAGTACATTTAAATACATTGGTTCTCTTACCGCACCCCGGAACACCTTTAGGGCTTGTTCACACCAAGTGCGGAGCAGATCCAGAGCAGAGCAGGTGCAGACCGGAACAAAACTACGTCCAATGTATTCCAATGGTATTTTGAGCTCCAGTTCACATCACAGCGTGCAGATCCAGAGCAGGTGAAAAAACTGCGGCAAGCCCTATTTTACCTGCTCTGGATCTGCTCTGGAACGCATCAAAAACGCATGCAAAATGCAAAAACGCATCAAAAACGCATGCAAGTGCCTGAAAGCCCATGTTAAACTTAAATGTTCTTTTTTTTTTTTTTAGCAAAAACGGCCCGGAACGCATCAAAAACACGGCACAACCCACTGCACTGCGTGTGCAGAAACCTGACTGGATCTGCTCTGCATTTGGTGTGAACAAGGCCTTAGTTAAAATTGACAACGTTGTCTGTACATCCACACTCATTCACACACAACCATATTGACCACCCAATTTGCTCTGAAATTGAAATTCTTGATAGCTGTATTTAACTATCCTTTAAACATAGGGACCTAAAGTAATATATATTTACCGATGCAACAGCGGATAAAATTAACACAACACATGCTTTACTTCGATTATTCCACAGCTGGGCTTCAGCAGGACGTGGTTAATAACCTGGTGGTTTATACTAATATAATACCGATATGGGAATAATAGAAGTAAAGGAAAAGTTGAAGTGAAGCGGTGATACCGTCTAGTAAGAGTGAGTCCTCCACTATCTTGCACTGCCAGGTAGCCATGTTAGAAATGGCACTAGTAAGAATTGCTGGCTTTTCAACGCACTGCACAGCCATATTGTCCCCAGATTTCATTTTGAAAATCTAGGATCTTTAACGCATAGGTTAATCGAAAAGCAAAAACCACTTGAAGCAGTTTGATTCCACTTAGAACGACGACAAATGCAGGTCAAAAAGAGGTCAACTACAGGTTAGATGCACCTTTCAAGGAATGCTGAATGATCTCAGAAGTGTCTCAAATCTAAATTACTGAAGGCACATTGCATTTGCCCATTGACGCAAACCCAAAACTTGTCAACATGGACCCTAAAAAGATTGCCATTAACTCTAGACATGACTTTAATATTTTCTTTTATATAATAAGTTTGTATGGGCCTAAAATTTATTTTAATTGCACACATCTTTAAAGTAAAAGACTCTTTCACATTGGTCTCTTTGCATAACTGTGATGGTTGGCTGCTCAGGATTGCAGACATAGGGGTTTCAAATACACACAAAACTTACCTTAAATCTTTTGTTAAATAAGAGGCAGTTTGATTAGCACTAGAAATTCTGCTGTGAATGTGCGTGATCACTCTCCCACAATCTGTTTGCAGAGCAAACAATATACTTACTACTCTCAATCTTTCTATCTGTAGTCCCTGTGATTCATTGTAGCTTAAGTCACTAATTTACTTTACTGGAAATGACGTCAGCAGGCCAGAGTACACAATGCTGCCTGTGCATTATGCTCTTGGCTCGGATACAAATTTCAGTAGGGCAAGCTTTTGTTTGATGTTCTTTGAGTATTCTCTTTGAAATATTATTTCACATAAAACTGGCTTTGCTAGTATGCTCGTAGCTTGAGTGGTCTTAGGTTGGGGCACTTGCAAAATACCTAATGCAACCCCCTTTCATTTGCTGTTGTTTAGTTCGAGAGAGAGCCACAAAGTATGCACGATATGGTAGTTGAGTAGGAGAGTATTTTAAAAGTGAGCAGATTTAACAATGTTTGTGGGTATGTTGAGTTTAGGTTCAGCCCGTGTTATATCTTATGCTATAAAAATGGCAGACTTGAATGTTTGTCTTCACAATATAATATTATACAGCCAATATGCCACACCTGGCTTGTTTTCAATAACAATTGCATCTATTTATAACATGTCTGGACCTTTCTGTTGGTTTTAAAGATGTTTTTGCTAGAGGGAGTATCTTGAAAACAACAGAATGATCATACAAAGCTTCCTGCAGTCTGCTCCTGCCACCTAATGGACATGATGTTTAGTGCACACAGCAGGGTGAAACATTACTGTCCCATGCAATGTGCAATATTTTAAATAATCAAAGCACTCTAGTTATATTTGCAATGTTTCAAATGATTTATGCTATTACTAGATATGATAGACAGCCTCACCAGCCAATGAGGAGGTGTGGGTGGTGGGACCTTGCTTTCCCAGTCTTGGTCACAATTCGCACAGTAAGCATCAGTGGGGTTGGGGCTACTAAGACCATTTGGAAATAAACTGGAACAGCATGCTGGCACTTTGAAAATCCTGCTGTAAAATTTCGGTAGCAGTTCAACTTATTTGAAATCACCCCAAGTTTTCTTTACTATATTAACCTGATCTCACACATTACAAGCTCATGTGACAATCTATGTACAACATCCTTTAGATTTACCAATAACTATATAGTGTGTGAAATTACTTAGACCAGGCATATGAAACCTTGACAGTCCATCTATGGCAGTGGTGGCAAACACAAGGCCCGCGGGCCGAATCCGGCCCACCGGACCTTGTAATGTGTCCCGCACAGCAGCCACCTCATTTTGCCAGGTTGGGATTTCAGCAAGTGAGCGGCGCGGCCAGTCTGAACAGGCATTACATATTCCCCTTACTGTGCCGCTCCGTCTCCGCCTCCGCCCTGTCTCCGCCTCCACCGCCGCCTCCTCTCTTTCTGCAGCCATGACGACTTACAATGCCGCTCTGGTGCCCGCCTCCACCTCGCCTCCCCAGTCCTTCCAGCCAGTGATGCCGGCTTTTTTGCATGCCACTGAATGTTCATAGTGGCAGAGATTGCTGGCAGTTTTTTGGGCAGTTTTTTTCCCCCATCCAGCGGGCTGCGTTCTGTGCCTCTTCTTAATAAACTGTGTGCTGCTATTTTAAAGTTTATCGTAAAAAAAAAAAGCAAAGTGTCAGACATCCAGTCAGAAAAGTTAAAGAAAGTTAATGCCTTGTGTTTGCCATATGTGTAATAAACAGTGCCTGGCAATATTTGTATGTTTAAAAAAATAAAATAAAAAATTACTGTTCCTAAAAAAATGTTTTAATAAATTGTACAATAATTGTACATTTGAATATCTGCTTGCTGTTATTCTTCCTAGGCTTCTGTTTTCAAGGCTAGTTATTACTTAAATTATTATTAAAACCAGTAGCAACTGAATGCAGAGTCAACTATTTATGATAATAAAGAGTAGATGCATAGTCCTATACAACCGGCCCTTTGAGGGTAACCATACTGCTGATGCGGCCCCCGATGAATTTGAGTTTGCCACCCCTGATCTATGGCAAAACTACAAATCCTGTCATGCCTATGCCTCTGGGAGTCATACTTGTGGCTGTCACAGTCTTCCAATGCCTGTTGGTACTTGTAGTTTCGTCCCAGTTGGAGTGCCGAGATTGCCTACCCTCAACTTTGACAACCTCTTCAGTTTATATCCAGTCAGTTAAAGGAGATCGTATAATCAGATTGTAAAGTATGTGGCCAGTTTTATAGTTGCACCAGATACATGTTTTGGCCATTGCTTAGGCCATTGTCTTTGGACAAATGAATTGGCATGGTATGGTGTAGACATAGTAACAAATTAAGACATTTGCTTTGCAAGTGTATCAGATGCACTACTCATTGGAATTAGAACTGCATTTTGTATTCGTGAGCTGCATACCAGCAAACCAGACCATTTCCCACAGTGAGATAATATTCTGATTGTGCTTTCAATGCATCCTTTGAGCTAATATCCCCTGGACAGTAGTTAGTAAGCGAAATTAGACCCTGGCTCTAATTCCAGCTAATTACCTACATTGCAATTAGAAAGGAAAGGCAGGAGCAGATTTTATCACACACATTCACTGTTGTGCTTCGCAGGATGTAATTCTTTGAAGAGGGCATGCAAACAGAAACAAATTGTTTTCAACCTTTTGGGAAGCAATCTCTCCACTATATTTCTTCACATCACCACTTTTTCCCCTACCAACACAGCACATACTCTAAATTCACACACTGGTTCTTTTGCCTCAGAGACATGACCTACAGTGCATCACATATGGCCAAATTGTTATTATTGGTATTAATGACACACTGCCATTGGTAGTTACAGCTAATTCATCATGCATTGTTTTACAGGTGTAGAACTATAAAAATAAAAATGTTAACCTTTGCAAAACAAATACGAATATTGGTAGGTAAGGAATTCTGCACCCTGTGGTATAATCCCTGGTACCTAGGAAGGTAAGTGTTAAGCTACAAATTTGGTGTTGGTAGTTGTAGTGTTGGTAGGGGAAAAAGTTCTGGTGTGAAGCAATATAGTGGAGTGATTGCTTCCTTACCTTTCTCTGCTTCATATAAGTCATAGGTATATAGTGATATATACACTATATATATATATACACACATATACAGTATATATAAAACTATTCTGCTTCATTCCTACTCATTCTTCTGCTCTGCTTGACTGTGTTATGGGCCTTCTTTGCTCTGTGTTTTCTCTGTTTTGCTTTACCACTTCTGTGTTTTCCTCATCAGTACCTCATCTCTTAGAAACACTTCAGCACTCGTCAATAACTGCCACAAAGCTTCTCCAAGCAAAGCTCACTCTTTTCTTGTAGCTAAGTTCTAACTGTCACTTTTCTTTTTCAACATGTTTTTTCACTTACTAAATACTTACATGTAAATAAAGGCTGTGCTGTTTTCTAGTTTTCTCTTATCCTGCAGATTCTTATATACATTCTAATTTAGGCAATTCATGTCACTTAAAAAAGATATGGCAAAACAGTTATAGCTTATAAGGCAACACATTAGGGCAACACACACACATATAAACACACACTTTATGAGCACAACTACTCTGCCCCTGCCAAACTATTTTTTTAAAGAAAGAATATCTCATGAGGGAGAATATTTTCACATGTATCTTGCACTTCAGAAAATATTTTTGTGTCTGCTGCTGCTTCTAGAACCTTACTACTAGCAAACTATAAATACTATAAATACTATAAAAACTATAAATACTAGTCTTGTGTAGAATGAAAAGGCTCAAACTTCAGTGCTTTTTATTTAATAAAGATATCAGAAATATCTCTTCTTTTAATTATATTCTACAGTATTTTATAGACTCCTACCTTCCTCTGTATAGCAATGCATAGAAAGGTGATGGTGCAAGTCTGGGCTGCAGCTCTGTACAACTTTGGGTTAATATAACTCCTCTAAAATTCTAACCCCATCACACATTGCTATGTATACTGGAGGATATGAGTGAATATAAGCAGCTTTGAATTTGTGTTTCGGATAAAACATATGAAAGTGCCTTCAAAGACTCAGCTTTTAGCAACATCTTTCAAATGCCCCATCTATGCTAAACAGTAGACATGTGCACAGAATAAAAAGAGGATGCAGACAGAAATAAATAAACCTTCCCCTAATCTATTAACGGAGTGTTTTATTTTTTTCACTGTTTGCATTGGAGAGCCTTTCCAGTTACTGGGACCAGAAAAGAGGGGAACATTTTTCCGAATCCGAAACTGCACATTTAATTAGCAGAACGCACAGCGGCCATATCGTCCACCAGTACATTCTGCGCATGCGTGCCACCAATCTGGAGGCGAAGCATGTAACGTCACATGACACCGTACGTGCGCAGCATCAGGTGACATCATCCACATGTATGGAAGCACATGTCATCCACGTGTCATCCCACATCACCCCTTACAGTTCTGCCAGCACCCACCAATACTTTGTCACTGTGCCTGCAATAACCAGCGGTCCCCCCTCCACCCAGGATTCCTGCCACACATGCCCAGGCTATCACTAACACTGAGCCCCCCTCAGCTGCCACAGCAGTGATTAAACCCACATACCCCCTATTTGCTCACACATCCTCTTGAGTGCCCACCACTCTCACCATTCATGGACTTACACCCATCGACCCCTCGCCGATGATTACACACCACCATTCATCCATTGGTAAGTTGGCCTTTTTTATTCAGTCAATATATGGTAGTAGCGCTTCTGTACTCCCCCCTTTTTTATCCTCTTGGCAAACGACGGACACCCCAGTCCGCATTTATAAGAAGCAGCACACCCATCATTCCTACCCACACCCAGACACCCCCACCCTTGTTTCAGCGCTGAATCTAGGGACAACTCTCCCAATTTTTTCAATTTCGTGCCCTGTGCCGAGAGGCCTAACTATAGCCATACCAGACTATGCTATGGAGTCCAGCTGCAAAAAAGGACCTGGATAAATGATGTGTTATTCAGGCAGCAATATTGGTTGGCAAATCATTTTAATATAAACAAAATTTGCTATGAAATTACATAACATGTGTTTTGCACTCTATATGCATAAGTTAGTGAAGTTAAAAAATTTGCCACTTTAAGCTAATTCATTCCCCATATTAGAAAATTGTGTCATGTATTTGCTAATGTGATCCTACCAATAGACTTACATATTCACAAAAATGAATCCTGGAACTAGAGTTGGTACATAAAATGAGCGCATACGTAGTTGTGATACTTTTGGTACAGGGAGCCTAGTTTTGATACATATCTGACACTCTGCACGTGTTTATGTATAAATACAATTTTCTTGGTAGCATTGGAGCTTTTGTATAAAATTCTGTGTAACTAAGGAATCACCCACAAGTCTGGTAAGTGCTGTCTATGCAGAGCCATAGTTATTGCTATAGAACGGCACAGGTCTCCGTAGTGGGATTTTATTTATTATGAGCCTGGGGGCTATAAAGTAATTGTGTTAGGGGCCATCAAATATTGTCTCGGTTGTGTTTGAATCATTTTAATATTCTGTACTTAGAAAAATGACAGCTGGAATCTGAATCCATGCTATAGAAAACATCAGCTGAAAGAAGTCATATATGTACTCTTGGGCTTCCTCTTTAAGACCAAAGTGGAATTGATTTTTCACATTTTTCCAAATGTGTTTTTGTATTGTGTTGGTTCAGCAGGTACCTCATTATAATTCTATACATCCGGTCATCACGGAAGAATTCTAACCTGAAAATATGCCTCTATTTTCTACTTTACTTGTTACTTACATGCCTGAGTTAGAATCTAAAGATAAGGCAGGGGATTATTTGGTAAGATCAGCGGTATAGCTTTCTTACAGCTTCAGGGCTTCATCTTGACATATGAGCCCCACGACGCAAGACTGTGAAATTTCATAATCTACATTTCCCTAAGTAAAGTTTAAATGCTAACCTTTTCTTTGTTACTGCATGCCTTCATCTGGGATGCTGGTACCTTCTTCCAGCCATTCTTGCAAATGTCTTGGTAAGATTGCTGTTTAATTAAAAGAAAGCATCCCCTCTGCATTACTGATGGAGAATCTTAATTTGTGTTGCATCTGTATTCATGTCTTTAGGCTTAATGTAGTAACATTGAAGAAAATGTTCTGGGTTTCTGCCTTAAACTAATTTTCACTACATGCTTTTTTCTTGAGTCGTTCTTATTACGTTTTATAAGTAAAAGTATTGCAAATCAGAATGGGATTCCAATTATTTTTAAACATTTTAGTGCTCATATTTCCGAAATATACCTTGGATAAGGCTTTTGAAATGAGGACATAAGTTCTTATTTCTTAAGAGCTTTAGAACTGTTCGAGTGCAAAGGTTTACTCACATAAAAAAAGTGCAGTCGCACACCACACGCTTCTCTGAAAATTTTATTGTAGCACACAGGTACACATCATCCCACCGAGGATCCTCTTCATACGAAAGTGAACTAGAGTTAACTAGTCTTCACTCTAGACTCTAGAGTGAAGAGGATCCAAGGCGGAATGATGTGTACCTGTGTGCTATAATAAAATTTTCAGAGAAGCTCGCGGTGTGCGACTGGACTTTTTTTCTCTGAGTAACTGCTGATGCTGGAGCATGATGGGCTTGGCCGGTGTGCACATGCCATCCTTTCTAGTGCTGTTGTGAAGGAGCAGTGATATTGGGCTACGGAAGTTAGTTGCAATGGATTACAGTTACTGTAAAATCGCCTAAACCATTAAAACATTTAATCAGATTTAAACTGGTTGCATAAGGATGTCATCAGTAGGGATCAACTAACAAATTAAGGCAGATCAGCAAATCACATATTTTCGATATGCATGCCTGATAGTATGCCCTAGACATCAGGAACAGAATAGATGGGGTCATTACACTCTAATATGTGCAGGCTCACCCAAAACTCAAAGGTGGGCAAAAACATAGTTCGGAAGTTAGGAGCTGTGGCATCCCTACTATTAGTTACCAAGAGTTATAAGCCAGCATGTGAATAAGACTACTCCACCTATACCAAAAATGTCACTGTTAAAACATCTTGGATAGAGGACAAAAAGGTTGTTTTTAACAAGAGATACATTATTACATCATTTAGTCAGTTTGAATCATGCCTAGACACTTCCACTGAGCAATGAAGGAAATCAGTTACAGCCATAGATGTGTTCTCCCACTTTAAAAAAAAATAATTTAAGATAACTATAGTTATTTTAATTTTAAGCAATTCCTTCTGTCCTTCACTCCGCATTATCTAGTTTAGAAATGCTTCGATAACGTGCAGAACTAACAGTCTGCAGTAGAATTTAAGTTGTTAGGCAAGACAAATATTGTAGTAGATTGTGTGACCCCTTTCCTATGAGGTGTTTGCTATTAAAAAAATGTACGCTTTATATTATAAAGAAGTGCTTTACAGCTTTCTGTCCCCAGAGCATTATGCAGCCGCATGGGTCCTCTTGCCCTGACCTGAGTTATTCCACTGATTGATTGCTGCTCAGGTGGCCTAGAGCACTCGCCACTTGTTGGCTTAATTCAGCTTGACCTATGTCAGTGTAGCTTAGTAAATACTTTACTGGTTGGATTTCTTTGGCTTTTTGACTTTTCACCAAAATCGCTATATGAAATGAATGTTCAGAGATCGTTTCCGCTATACATTTCACAATAAACTATAGCAGAAAAGGATTGATAACTGTCAAAATTGTATTAATTCATATATACAATAAAATAGTCTGCCTGCTCAGTGACTGGAAATGCTTTCCTAACTGGTTTTGGATGGGAAATAGGACAGCTACAACAACGGAAAACATTTGCAGTCTGGGTTTGGCAAACTTCCATCTGTAAAGTGGGAACTTTCTGTTTCCAGACTGATTAGATTAACCTAGCCATGAGAGAAATGACCGGAAAGCTTAAACATTGCAAAAGGGATTGTCATAGAATATTTGATTCAGTAACATTTTAGTTGTCCTAATACTTATGATCAATTGTATAAGCAAATAATGTACATTACTATGCATTTTCTATGCTAATATGTTAGCAATATTAGCATCCAGGGAGGAAGAAGCTGCCTGTTACTTTGTCAACTACTTTTATAATAACCACTCTATGCATAGACTTCAAAAATAGCAGCCGTCTTTTCTGAAAAGATAAATATGTTCCTTGGCACTCGTATTTTCCCAGAATAATGTGAGACTATTCTATCAAAACAAGGACAAAATGACAGTGAAGTAATCCAAGAGTCCAAACTACAGGAGTCAGATAGCCTCATAAATCACTAACTTATTTACAAATGTTTGACCGAAGGCCCTAGACAGACAGTGCCGATTCATGGGTCAGGATGCATCAAATTAAAAACATAAACAAAAGATGATAGAAAGTTCAACAAAGTCTGCATTGTATTATGGAAAAGGTGCAACTAAAATAGAATACCAGTTAGGTAAGGCCAACCATTTGTAACGTCCAACTAGATGTGTCAGTGTTCACACATATGTGCATTTTCATCCATAGCTGAACCAACTTGGGTGTGTATAGCCTTACTTAGTGCAAGTTCTGTTTAATCCACAAGAGATAAACGAATAGGGGCTGTATGTTGGGTCTGCTGCCTCTTACCTGTTCTTGTGCAGTCAATGGCATAAAATTTCAGAATTGGAAAAGCGTAAAAGAAATTTATAAGAACAAATCACTTTAACTATTGCATTGACATGCAAACTCTTCTACTTCCCAGAACTAGTGAGTCTTTAGTCTCTCTAACACAATCTCTCTAACACCATTGTTCTGCTTTTGTCACAGAGTATGTCTGGTTAGCCTAGTGGATAAGCACAATGTCTGCAAGTCATAGTGATCAATTGTAGTTTATACATAGACCATAGTTTAAGTGTACCTATTCTGTTCTTTTTTTTTAAATTTCACATAGAATGGGGAAAGATTACAACCCATGTCAGATTTTTACCCAAATATTTTATTAACGTTTTCAGCCAGCACAGCCCTGATCACCTGAGCTCTGTGAGGATAAGCATGTCTTCTTTGGAGGGCCTGAAAGGGAGCTTTGCAAGGTGGTTTTAAGCAAGGAAAAATCCCACGTGGAGCCAAGCTAACACCCCCCGGTCAGATTTTACTGCTATCCAGTGCTCCGTGAAAAAGGTTTGCCCTCTTTTTATGTTCTGGGCACAACATCTTAACAGGAAGTTTGAGAAAATTTGTAACAAGTAAACAATAAAGGGAAACAAAAAAAGCTGACATTGGTTCTAGCACTCCCCAATTACTTCAAGAAAAGCCTTTTTACTTATGTGTTGCTGTTAGAGAGATGTCTCCTCCTGTTCTGGGACAACCTTTTTACCAGACAGAAAGTGACAGTTTGATTATTTCCCTAATGTATCCAAAACAAAACAAAAATTACTATAGATACACTTTAATGACAAAGATGAAGACTGAGCAAGTAGAAGGCATGTTGGAAAAAAAAGTTTATCTTTTTTAGGGCTACAAGTTTGCAAAACTGCAGCCACTTGGACAGTCTATTTGCCATGTTCCATCACTTGAGCAAGAGCCCAAAATTAGGAATCTCCTTCATGGAAAACAGATCTAATTACTGTTTTACACTAAAGCCTAAAGACTACTTCTGACATTGCTATAAATGCTACATAGATTTGTTGCTGTTATACTGGAAATGTCAGATTATCCCTTGCCAACAGGCAAAATAGATTAATATTCTTTGAGATGGGGAAAATTATTCACAGAAACAATTTTATGTATTCTACAAAATAATGTCATTAGCATAGCAAGACAAAAGTGGTGCTTGATATTACTGATGTGGGTGGATTATATAATCACTACAAGTAGTGGCATTTCTAATAAACTGACAAAAATGGGTCACTGTCAGTGAACGATTATCTGCACATAACTGCTGTCAAGTTCAACATTGTTACAAAACAGGTCATGCCTTTGCAGGGAACAACATGCATCTTCCTTGGCATTCACCTCTATAGCTCCTTGGAGGAGATGGACTGCTAAAAAAAGACTACACAGTGTTGGGTTTCAAAATTAGGGGTAGGTTTTGCTTGCTGTGCTTTTTTTTTCATTTCAAATTCTAGATGCACTTTAAAGAAGAAATCTTCCAAAAAAATGACTGCTCTGTTCTGGGTTGCATGGTACAGGGTTCAGGCCTAGATACGGACTTTAGAACTTTTAGTAAAAGTTGACTCTAACAGTCAAGATTTGCTATCTTTTAGGAAACATCTAGAAATGTTCACTGTGTTCATTGCAAAATTGGTAGCGCACTCGCTAACAATCAGAGTTCCTAGGCTCCCCTGTTTTGTAGGCTCATAACACTGTATCTGCAGTGTAAGATCATCTAGGGCACTGCTGCCTCTGACTGCTAGTCTCACAAGATTTGGATTATGATTTGGTTATGTAACTACTTACTGAGCCTAACACTGTTCTCCCTGCTGAAAAGAAAGTAGTACCTGAGGACCTACAGACAAAGATCTTCCTGCTTTTGCTTTATTTGATTCATGCATCTGTGAGTATGGCACATTTCTTGCTGCTTTATTAATATTACCTCACTAGTCATCAGATCACCAGTTGTTAGAGATGCAGTTTTGATATGAGGAAACAAAGCCCTGCCTCTGTCAAAATTGTCATCTCCACACAAATATACAGTGCAGAACAAGCCATGGTAACCTAACAATGGCGAAAAGGATGAACTGCCAGGAGTCTACATAAAATACTGGTAAGTAATGCCGTGCCTCTGCTTGCTGTATTGTGCACAAATTCCACAGGTCAGGTGCTCTTAAAGCCAAATAGCAGTATCACTTACCCCAATTATATTCTCCATGTACTCCTCTAGAATACAATAGAATGGGGATTACATGTAAAGGCACAGTTTAATTAAAACAAAAGCTAAAATATTATGGGCTTACCTTTAAATATGATTTTTAGGCCAATTCCCACAGTTGGGTTTCCACAATGCACAGCAACATACCTTATGTGTCTTGGTGCACTGGGGTGCCAATCCATCTGAATGGCACCAGAATGTACCTTTCCCAAACACACAGTAAGGCAGTACCTTGTGTTGTGCTGCGTTGTGTTGCTAAAATTAGTACATGCAACATGATGTGTTTTGTGCGTTAAGAGGCCCATTCAAATGAATGAGTTAATGTACTGCAAAGATGTAAATGGGCCTTAATGGAGAACTATGAGGTGAGTGCTTTTCACTCACCTCATAGTTCTAGCCGACCTGTGACAATGAGACTGTCACAGGCCGAGTGCTTCTACCTTGAAATAACTTTCAAATGAGCTGTTTGGGATATGGGCCACACAGACACTCTCATTTCCTCATACTGTACTTGGGGCTTGACTCTGGATCCATACCTGCATTCAGATCTTAAGGTTATATTGTCAGATTTTGATAGAATCAAACTGTACAGCCCACAACAGCACAAATAATAGCATGCAGGACAATTAGGTGGCCATAGGTGGGTCTATAGACTTAGATAGTTCTTAAACATGCAGGCAGACCCTCAAATCTGCATTTGCTTCAAGCTCCGTGAAGAGTTCACAAATTTGCAAGGCTGTCCCTGCCAACTTAGCTAGTTTTTTTGGAAAGACTTTTAACCTGCGCCAGTAATGATCCGCAGCAAGTGCAGTCATCCATAATTTATTTGTGTTTAAATCCCTTTAAAACTACATGCCATCTAAAACCCACCAAACTTCAGCTGGTCCTTGATGAACCGGCCGAAATGTGCACAGTGGGTGACCATGTCAGCACCCTTCTGCCCACCATCCATTGATCAGAAGATTGAAGAAGACGGAAAAGCTTTGGCCGAATGGTGCTTGCAGCTACTCAAAGGGCACTGTCACAATACAATGGAAACAGTGGGGGATTCGTCCATCCATGCTGTTTAGCGTGGAGGATGGAATCTGTTATATTCTTTTTTCGTTCAGCCTGCAGGTTAACCAATAACAAAACCAAACAAACAATGTACACCTTCCTTAGGACAACCCTACAGGGTGACAATGCTGCTGTAAAATCTCACTGCAGAATGAATAACAATGTCACCCTATTATGGGAAGTGAAAAACCAACAGCTCTACTGCCGGGATTAATAGGAAACAAAACTGCTTAGTTAATACTAGTGACAGACTGCTTTATATATGTCATGGTTTTGCCCATACTTGCACTTTAAGGCAGCTGCCTGGTCCTACAGACATGAGATTTTCACCAAATCTGTGCAAAATAGCTGTCATCTCATATCAATGGGCAGTTTTTTTAGTGTAAATTGTACCTGTAGCTTGCTTATATTTGTGATGGGACTTAGATTTCTGCCTCCTAAATACAGAAAAATAAAAATACTAGAAGCCATTTTCTTTTGTGTCACACTATAAAAATCCTTAAAATTGAAAATAAAGCACCTTTTATTTCATTTGCAAAAACACTTTGCTATGCTTTGTGCCAGAAACATAATTTTATTGTTGTTATAAATGGGACATAGTATAAAATGTGCACCTTTTATCTATAGTTTTTTGGTTTTGATACATCTTTTTCTCTATAGACTGCATAAAAAATAAAATAATTTTAGCAAGAATGTATGGCCAAAAGAAAGCCTTGTTTGTCTCAAAAATGATGTATGCGTTACTTTATTATCTCAAGTAATGCCAACGTTATTGATGAATAAACAGTGCCATAGTGGAAATGTAAACATTGTTTTCTTGCTGTACATTAGGGGTATAAAGGTACGAGAGCTGAAATATATTAAAAGAAAAAGTCACACTTTGCTAAGGTACTTATCACTCCTGGTATAGAACAGAACCAGTTGTACTTGGATCAACAAAAGGAGCACTTTTGAATCAATTGACAGGTTAGAAGTTATGATGTTGCATGTCTGTATGTAATATCCTGCTAAAAACAAAAACTGAAGACTAGTATGAGCAAATACATTGTTTCATTTATTTTATTGTGTTTATTATTTATTGTTCTTATTCTTGTTTCTCAAACTCAAAATAATTTAGCACTTTGAAGGCCCAGCTTCTAGTAAAGGGCCTTTTGCCTATGGTGTACAAAACAGGATGACTGACATAAATAGGACATAGATTGACTATGGCTTACTGCATGGATGGTTTCTGATTGGCCAGAGGGAATTTAGGACTGCAGCTTATATGTAAGAGTGAAAGTGCTTCTTGGTTGTAGTTTTCAGTTTCTTAGATTCTTTGTTCATTTATCACTGACCGGATATCAGGAACAGGGACACAAATGAGGGGTGCTGACAAATGGCTAGTATGTTACAGATTTGGATCTAACAAAAGTGATTTTTTTTTGTGGTATAGCACCTAACTGCAAAAGTTGATCCATATGTCTAAATTAACAAATTACGTGTTAAGTAAAATAATCCCACTAAAATTGCATTTTCTTACCATTTAACGCAACTTTACTTTATAAAGATACCAATGCAGAGGCTGTTGTAGACCTATTGATCTTATAACTGAACATATGTAGGACAAACATACATCTCCACCACATAACATTTACCTATGGCAATATTTAAAGGAAACTTGTCATGAGGAAAAAAGGAATCCTGTCATTGCTGACCTTTTCTTCAGAAATTCTAGTTGCCTGGCTGCCGTGTCGACATCTTGCTTCAATTAATTGAGACATTGAACTGGAATAAGTTCATCAATACAGTCTTCATGCATGCATGACATGAATGTTCCATTTAGATATTGAGCAACTTGATATCAAACATTTGTCTACATGCATGTATAAAGAAACCTTTTAAAGACCTGACCATCTGCTTCTGAGTTGGGAGATCCAACTCTCTGGTATATGGCCAACTCAAATTTATGGCAGTAGTCAACCCGTGCCCAAGGTATTATATTGTAAATACATCTGAAATATTTTGTTGCTTACAGAGCCTCTCTACCCTACACCCTTTCCCTCGAATGATCCTTTGGGTTTGGTTTACAAAGTAGTAAAATATGTTCATTTTGCATATGTACATATTGTAAGTAGTTGCACTGTTACCATATTAAATGGTGCAACAAACATGCAGACTGTGTTATACAGTGTACATCTTGAGGAAGGTTTGGGCTGCATGGTTGATTCCATATTTAAAAAGTGCCACAATGGTCTGTGCCCAATGAAGATTCTCATATAACTATATATACATGATTCCATGATGCAATGGATTAGGAAGGAAAGAATCAAGACTTATGCTCTGTTAGTTTCACTATAGCAGGGTATACATAACAGAAGCCCCCAGATAGCATTTCCATTTTTAAATGGTTTTATCATTGTCTTTAGATATTTGTATAATAGATACAGTGGGTATAGAAAAGAATCGCCCCTTTACAATAATCACATTTTGTTGCTTTGCAGCCTGAAATGAAGACAGACACCGTTTTTGTTTTATGCAGCTGTATTTACTTAGTGCCACTTATAACATCCAAGTGAAAGATATAATACCAACATGTCAGAACAAAATAAAAAAAATTCAGAAACAGGATCACCGAGTTGGAAAAAGGATCACCCCCTCCTAAAAACGACTTTTTAAACTCAATCAGGTGCAGCTAATCACATTCTCAATGGCACACAAAACCATTTGACTTTTAACTGTGATCAGCTGTGGTCATTCTGATTAACTCAGCATGAAAAGAGTTTTACTGGAGCACTTCAATCTCTGGTAGTGCAACTGAAGCAAACAATCAACTATGGGTGGCAAGGCACTGTCAAAAGATTTCTGGGATAAAGTTGTGGACAGGCACAAGTCAGGAGATAGATACAAAAAATTGTTAAAGGGTTTATCAATGCCTAGAAGCACAGTGAAGTCTATTATTAAGAAGTGGAAGGTATTTGGTACAACACAGTCACCCCCTGGATCAGGACGTAACTCCAAACTGGATGAAAGAGCCAGGAGGAAACTAGTCAGAGAGGCTACCAAGAGGCCTACAGCAACTCTGAGGCAGTTGTAGGAATTTAAGACAAAGGGGTTGATTTACTAACCTTATAAACACACCACGAATGTGTATACACCTCTGCAGTGTGTTCCCTCCCAGCATGATCTATGGGTGGAATCTAAACACCTTTGTAATGTGTACACACCCAGCAGGTGTGTTGTGCAAAGCCCTGAATGAATTCCAAGGTGATGTTGGGTAAATTAGCTCTATGTTGTGTTGCTTGCGTTGATGAATGCAAGGAATGTAAATGCATGAGCTAACCATTTTTGTCTAAACTGTGAAGCAGCATTATATATGCATCATGTGCATGATTTTTCCATATATGGCATTAGTGGAAATATGCTTTTAGAGACTTTTTGGTTGATAAATACGTTTTGCTGTGTGAAAATCACACACACCAGGTGTGTGTGTGTGTTTAGGTTAGTAAATCACCCCCAAAGAGTGGTCACAAATTCTCCACAAATGTGGCTTGTATGGGAGGGTTGCAAGAAAAAAGCCACTCCTCAATAAAGGCTACATGCAGTCACGACTGAGTTTTGCCAAAACACACCTTGAAGATTCTGAGGCCACGTGGAAAAAGGTGTTATGGTCAGAGGAGACTAAAATTGAATTGTTTGGCCTTAACACCAAACAATATGTCTGGCGGAAATCCAATACTGCTCATCATCCAAATAACACTATTCCTACAGTAAAGCATGGAGGTGGTAATATCCTGTTATGGGGTGTTTATCTGGAGCAGGGACTGGAACACTTATCAGAATAGAGGAAAAAATGGATGGGGCAAAATACCGTCAAATTCTTGAGGAATATCTGCTGCCCTCTGCCAGAAAGTTGTCTTTGGGAAGAAGATTTACCTTCCAACAGACAATGATCCAAAGCACACAGCAAAAATGATCACACAGTGGTTGAAAGAGAAAAAGGTGAATGTCCTTGCATGGCCTAGTCAGAGCCCATACTTAAACCCCAATACAAATCTGTGGAATGACTTAAAGGGGTTGATTTAATAACCTTATAAACACACCACAAACATGCATACACCTCTGTAGTGCGTTCCCTCCCAGCATGATCTATGGGTGGAATCTAAACACCTTTGTAGTGTGTACACACCCAGCAGGTGTGTTGTGCAAAGCCAAGCATTGAATTGCAAGGTGATGTTGTGTAAATTATCTCTATGTTGTGTTGCTTGCGTTGATGAATGCAGGAATGTAAATGCATGAGCTAACCATTTTTGTCTAAACTGTGAAGCAGCATTATATATGCATCATGTGCATGATTTTTCCATATATGTCATTAGTGGAAATATGCTTTTAGAGACTTTTTGGTTGATAAATACGTTTTGCTGTGTGAAAATCACACGCACCTGGTGCGTGCGTGTGTTTAGGTTAGTAAATCACCCCCAAAGAGTTCACAAATGGTTACCATCGAATTTAACTGAATTTGAGCAGTTCTGCATAGAAGAGTGAGCAAATATTGCAAAGTCTAGATTTGAAAAGTTAGTAGATCCATTGCAAAGTTAGTAGAGACATATCCCAACAGAGTAAAGGCTGTAATTAAAGCAAAAGGTGGTTCAACAAAATACTGACACAAGGGGGTGATCCTTTTTCCAACTCAGTGATTCTGTTGTTGAATGTTTTTTTATTTTTTTCTGACATGTTGGTGTTATATCTTTCACTTGGAGTAAATACAGGTGGATAAAACAAAAACTGTGTCTGTCTTAATTTCAGGCTGCAAATCAACAAAATGTGATTATTTTAAGGGAGGTGATTCTTTTCTATACCCACTGCATATAGTTTTTGTATTTCTTTGTCAAAAGTGCATGTGATTGATGAGATCATGTCTTCCTGTAGGATAGAGATGTTAATTTGTAGAACCTTTTTATAGTTGATTTTATTTTGTTTATATTTGATACACAGCATGTATCTAGGATGACATGGTGTCAGATCTTTATACCTATTAAGTTTTATTTGTGGATATATGACTTTTAGACCTCTTTAAGTCACCCTAGGGCTCCCCAATTTTTCAGTATTTTTTATTTATATTGCTGATTCTGTGTTAATTATATATATTTCTTGCATGTCTATTTCTATTAAGTGATATTTATTTTTGTAATCAGTTAAAATATCTACCATTTTGAACCATTTTAAAATGTAACAATAATATTGGTTATTATTCCTGTACATTTTAATCACATTGTGATGCCTGAAGATCTTCTTATAATATTTTTGTTGTTGTTTGCGCATGGCCGGATAAAGTGTCATTGCCTGATCGGCTCTGTCGACACCTCCCATGGTGTTATTATAGTCTATCACGACTTGCGGCTTCAGCACATCTTTCCCACCTTTTGTGTGGACCATGGCAGTGGAGGTATTGTGCACAGAACTCATAAGACACACGTCCTTCTTGTCTCGCCATCGCATTGCCATCATCTTACCCTTCTGCCAGGCAACCATTTCTCCGGTTTTGAGTTTTTTCTTGGCAAACATAGATGGCATGTCACGTCGGTTAGGCCTAACGGTACCATATGCATCAGTCTTGTTTTGTAGCAAAACCTCATACAGTTCCGGAGACGTGTAGAAATTGTCCGTGGTCACACAATATCCCTGGTTCAGCAATGGCTCCAGCAGTGTAAGGACAGTTGATGTGGCCATCCCATAGCCGCTGTACCTGGGTTTGAACTTCGTGCCTTTACCGGTGTAAAATACCGAATTCCAGATGTACCCAGTGGATGACTCGCAGAGCATATAGGATTTGATGCCAAACCGCACTCTTTTGGATGCAATGTACTGTATCCAGCTTAGGCGTCCCTTGTAGGCCATCAAACTTTCATCCACGCTGACGTCCCTTTCTGGCACGTAGGTCCGCTGGAAATTGGTCACAATCATTTGGCATACCTCCCAGATTTTTTTTAGTTTGGGCAGTTTGGGCGCAGGATGCGTGGCCTCATCAAATTCTTCATTGTTCGTGAAGTGGAAATACTTCATGATGAGGGAAAACTGGTATTCTGACAGTGGCCAGTAACTTATTGGTAACTTATTGGTGGTCCAGTACCAGTGGTGGTCCAATACCATTTCTGGAGCGGTTTCCCCCCCCCCCCTGAAGAATGATGAGTCCCAGAAACTGCCAGATGTCCTCTTTGGTCACCGGTTCCCACTTTCTGCTTCTGGAAAACCTGGCATGCAGCGTAGCGGATTGCTGCTCTTGGTAGCGATTTGTCTCCGTGACAATTTTTTCAATTACCTCCTCAGTGAGGAATAATTGCAGGTATGCCAGAGGGTTGTCACGCTCAACATCTACCTTCATCCCAGGTGATCCAGTGAACGGGAATCTTGGGGGCGCTACCTGGTCCGTATCGCAGTCAATAGGGCACCAAGTGCGCACATCGCTGAGGTCAGGTGCAGGATCATTGCCATTGTCACTTGCCAGATCAGTGTCAGACGTGTCAGACGACAAATCTCCCCACGACTCACTATCGCTCACTTCTGCGAGCACCTCCGTGTAGCTGTCACTCAACTGGTCCAAAAACGCTTTTGTAGTGAAGTGGCGCTTTTTTGATGCCATGTTATAAAAATTTTATGAGCACAAATGACAGTAAAATGGCAGGCAAGGGGCACTGTACAGTGATCAAGTGTCAGATCTGAGGTGATACAGTGTAGTCCTCTCAGATTACACTGTATCAGCTCTTTTATGTGTGTTTCACTTTTGAATTTGCCGCCCAGTTCCGCTCCCATGCGCCGCTGCTGCTCGCAGGGAACGGAACCAGGAAGTCAGATGCCGGCTGGCGATCATGGCGGAGGACATAGATCATTCTCGCCGGCGATCATAGCGGATGACATCGCTGGATAGCCAGGATAAGGTAAGGAAACTCCGCTGACAGCTCTGCAATGTTACCCCGAGCGTGACTCGGGGTTACCGCTCCTGGCAGAGAAAATTAACCCCGAGTCACGCTCGGGATTACCGCCAGGGAGGTTAAAATAATTTTTATAACAAGTTTACTGTGACGTTTACTGTGAATTTTATGTAGCAGTTGCACTAAAGGGTTTTTGTCACTAATTAGCACAGAAATCACAGTTTTTTCTTTATTAACAGCTGATTTGAGCAGCTGCCACTTTCTGCTTTTTATATACCAATTATGGTGCATATTGCCACTTTAAAGCATAAGTGACTTTACATCACTCTAGTGTCTCTCCCACGTTTGTAAAAACAATTTTAACAAATTGACCCTTTTAAGGGTTTCTAACATTTTACAAGGAAATATCACACAAATCTGTTAAATCTGAAAAAAAGTTTGTGTCGATTTAGGTTAGGGTTTAGCATTTTATTTGATCTATTCATTTTATAGTTTTACCAGGGATATTTAGGATATTTAGGATAATGATGGAAGAAGTAATGTTTTTCTATTAAACTCAGGGTCTCTTGGGGAGTACTCAATGGGCATTAGGTTCCTTACATCCTTGCCATAGAGGGTTCCTTTACTTTATAGTATCTCGATTGGCCTGTTTTAGAGGGGACATGGGGAAATTAACTTGTGTATCATGCACTGTTTACTTTGCAGTGTTTTCCTACACTGTGATTGGTCATAACAAGGTACTGTATATGGTTCCTGATTTAACTATATAAAAACATATTATTCAATACACAATGGGTAAAGATGACAGAATTTCCATTTATAAATGTAGCTTTATTGTTTGCCATCACCCTATACTACTGCCTGAATTATTTTTCTGAATTGACATGTGGGACATATTTATTTTTGGAGCATTACTAAATATATGAGATAAAAGAAATAACGGTTCATCTGTTCCCCTGGCAAGTGTTATAGCTCTTATTTTGTCTCTGTGACAGAATTGTTAATTACGGATGTTTATTAATTGTTTCTTTCCCAGTTTAAATCAAACTCACTGTTTTAGCTTTGAGCAAAGTGCTATTTCATGTGCTGACAGTTGAACCCTTGGGATGTATGAATGCTATGGAATGTAAAATGCATGTTGCTATAGTTCTTTGTCATAGTTAGTCATTGTCTTTTTTCTGTCTCTTATTTTACATAATGTTTGTTGCAGTGTTAGATGTCAGCTTCTCACTGAGACTCTTATTTAACATTCTAACTTGATCTATGTTTCAACGTTATCCTTCATTCTTTTGCTTTGTGCCTTATTTATTTGTAACAGAATTAGATATGCCCCTTTCTGTGTCACTTGACTTGCAGTTAAAATGTTATTTTCTATTAATGCCAGCACAGCCTTCACAGCCCTTGATCTTCTAAGAAATGGAAGGATAGAGTTTGCATTTAAATCCAGATATACTTACTATGTTTACAATATGAGGGTCTGTGAAGCATTTGAGAGCTGGAGTTATCAACCCTTAGTTGCCACAGAGGAGCATAGACATGAAGTAGCATTTTTCTATGTAGATAAAGTGGGTTTCAGAACTCAGACATTTTATATATTAACGAAAAGTATTGTTTCTCCTTAAGCATTGCTTTTATATAGCTGCTCTACTTGGGATTCAAAAACAGACATGTATTAAATGCATCAAATATTTAAATTAAAACAATAAGATAAGGTGCTCAAATTAGGGCCTGAGTAGCAATGCTTACATTGAAGGAGTGAATTTGCTTGTAGCCAGTGACACAAGCACTAAAACCTGCTGGTCTGACTCCCAATCCTGTGGTCTTTATGATTCCTCACCTCCTTTGATCCAGCTGTTTTATCTGAACTAGGATTTGTTTCATGCAATTCAGTAAATAGTACAACACTATGTTCACGCCTTTTAGCCCTTTACATACTTACAACTGAAAGGAACATATATGAATGAAAATTAATAAATGTGTACCAGTACCATTCTACTTTATGCAAATACATTTTTAAAAACCTGGAAATTTTTTAAATACTATGTTATAATATTTTTTAATCTGATGGCTCAAATAAGAAAGTTGGCACCATACTGGGACCCAAGAAGTGAATCTTTACCAAAATGTCACATAAGGCAAACAACATTGGCCATATAACCCATTGCTCTTCACCATTTGTGTAAGCTTTGGTAAAGCTATTTTCATGTTTGTTTTTTTTTTATAAATTCTTTATTTTATTGTAACAAATTTTTCAAGGGTTTACACAGTACGTGAAAGAGACAGTGCAAAAAGGTATACAGATTACATTATTTGCATATAAATACCAACAACATCAATTCAGTGTTTTTTCAGGACGCATTATTTGCATGCACCAAGGGAAATGGAAGAAAAAAAAATCAGGGAGGAGAAAAAGAAGGGAGGGGAGGGAGGGGGAAAATAAAAAATAAAAGCCAACGGCATTCTAACTCGTGATAAAATTGGGACATGTGGTGGTGCCCCCAATCCCCGTCATGTTTTTGGTTACACTCCGAAGGTGAGATATTCAGGTGACCTCACAAACTCCGTCCAAGGCAACCAAGTACTTGAGAATGAAGTGTAGTTTGAGGAGATTGAGTTTGTGAGGTCCTCCATGAGTTAGATATCATTAATACGGTCAAAAACCTGTCGGATGGACGGTGGTTCAGGTTTTTTCCAGATGGCCGGAATACAAGCCCTTGCTGCGTTAACTATGTGCCTAATAAGAGATCGGGAATATGCACGCAAGGGGATGCTGTTGTGGTGTAGGAGAAAGAAGGCTGGGTCTCGGGGAACCGAGAAGTCAGAACATTTTTGAGTGAGGGCGTGGACCTTATCCCAGAACTGCAGGAGATACGGGCAGGACCAGAATATATGTAGCATGCCTGCCGAGGACTGTTGGCACCTCCAGCACTGGTCCGGTGAGTCCAGAAACAGTGAATGGAGGGTTTGCGGTGTACGGTACCATCTTGTCACAATTTTATAACCCGACTCTTGGTATTTATTACTAATTGATGAACGGTAGGAAAGGGACAGCAATTTGATTACGGCTTCTGGTGGTATATTGATCTGGAGTTCCTCCTCCCATCTCATAAGAAACCATAGGGAGGGTGGGTCCGGTGGTTGGATCCATTGCATGTAGCAGAAAGAGAGAATGTGACGTGGGGTGTCAGTTTGAGTGCAAAGTTGTTCGAATTAAGTAACTGGTCTGTTGGGGTTGTGCATCGGGGGATTGGTGGATAGGAAGTGAGATAGACGTATAGCGGACCAAAAATCTAGAGGGCCATATTCTGGTTCGGTGCAGAGGGCGTGGGTTGAGGGCCAAGCTATTTTCATGTTGACATTTTGAACTAGCACCAAGGTCTCCCCACCTCCCAACTTTGTCTGTGTAATTGACTTGGCTACCCCCCCTGCCTTGCACATTCACTAGTCCCCTATACACGTCTCTGCTGTCAGTGATATTGGTTTAATTGTTGTGGCCAGGAATATTTATATCATGCTTTCATCACATAGAAATACATTATTTCTGTGATACAGTAACTGACTTGTTTGGGCTATGTCTCAGATTGCAGTAGTATACGATTAGAAACATTGAACATTATCTAAAAAAAAGCATACTACTAGAAACCAAATGTTTGGTTACATACTATAAGGAAAATATATTTTAGTTCATGTAAATTAGCTAGTAGTCATTATAATTTAAATATTTTAGATGTTAAAACCCATTAAAGACATAAAAGAAACATTAAGATCAAAAGTACAGCAAATACCTCCAAGCTATATGTACTTAAGCATTCAGAACCGGGTTGGAAAACAGTAAAACATATTCCATTATTTTACATGGGAATACTGTGTATTCTGTTCTGTTCTGTTCTGCTCTAATGAGATCACTCGTATTAAAACCGAGCAGCGGCAACGGTCGAGATAACCATATAGCAGACGAAGAATAGACGTTCTTCGCCTGCTCTGTGTCATCACTGAGACCGTGGCGCTGTAATCACAGCGCCACCTGTCTCAGCGGTTACTAACTGCAGCTTCTGTCACAGCTTCTGTCATAGAAGCTGTCACAGAAGCTACAGTCTCGAGTGCTCCATAAGGCGCGCCGGACCTCCCTGCGTCCTATGGTCTGGTGCGTCTTATGGACCGCAAAATACGGTAATCATATCACAATGATATTGTGCACACACATCATATGCAAATCATTTTTGCACACACTTAAGCATTCAGAACCGGGTTGGAAAACAGTAAAACATATTCCATTATTTTACATGGGAATACTGTGTATTCTGTTCTGTTCTGCTCTGTAAAACAAATGCTTTCAATTTTCTCACAATGACAAGTCCTAATTTTTTTGATTGGGTAAGGTAAAGAGAATAATTATCCTTACTAGGTTATTCGAACATAGATTTCCCTATACACACATTTATAAAGGTGTGCAGATGGAAATATGCACATTCTGTAGGGTAAGTGTGTTTTTCATGTTAGGGTATTGTATTGGAGACATTAGGAATGCACAAATGGCATGGCAAAATAGATTGTTTCCAAGAACCACATGCACTCCTTACGGTCTGCAACCTTTCAATGGTGGTGGTGCTCATGGTGATCACACGGATGGCGCCATGCAAAAAACTCAGAATAGTCTCAACAGGTCACTGGCACACACACAGATGAATTCAATATCTCTTTGACATATTTATTGAAGAATGTCACAGCATGTCATTAGAAGCTAAAGTTAGCGTTTTGGGACCTTGCAGGGACCCTTCATCAGACGTCACTGTGTCGCTCTGATGAAGGGTCCCTGCGAGATCCCGAAACGCTAACTTCAGCTTCTAATGACATTCTGTGACATTCTTCAATAAATATATCAAATAGATATTGAATTCATCTGTCTGAGTGCCGGTGACCTGTTGAGACTATTATGGTAAAATAGATAACGTCTAGGGTAAACATTATGGATCACTATAATATTATTGTACACTTTGCAAAAACTTTGTAAAGAATAAAAAAAAAAAACCTGTGGTGCAAAATTACATGATCAGTACACCACACTTTAAATAGAATAACACAGTTTGGCAGGGAATTTATGATTTTTGCTTGAACCAAAAATGCATTTCTGGCCAAAATAGTAGAGTAACATAAAAAGTATACAGTGTATATATATATTTTAATGTTTTACTTTGGAAGAAAATTCACTAACATATTGCTGCTATAAAATCCCCCAAATTAGGGGAAATCACACCTCCGACTTTTGGTATCACTGGTACAGCTTTCCCTACTGGGAGGCTTTCAATCTACTCCTGTTTTGGTAGCAACTGTTATTGTCAACTGTATAGAGGAGGGGTGTATAAGGACTGTACAAGTCCTGCAAGCTGGATAAATATGATGTGATAGTTCTGCTGATGAGGATGATGAGAGTTGATGACATGCCCTATGCAGTTTTGTCATGCAGCAGACTGAAACACTCTCTAGAAGGGCACAGAGCAATAAGGGATAATAGCAATTGGGGTGTGCAATTTAGTTGCAAAAAGTGTTGTGCCTAATCACACAACTCAGCCTGTCAAGCTTCTGCTAATGGTAGAAGGTATAAGGGAAATGTGAAGCACAAGCAAAGGACCAGATGGAATCTATAACATGTAAGAAAGCTGAACACACGAAGGAAAAATGGAATAACACGTGTGGTGCAAATAGCCAGACATTCACAAATGTATATCTCCAGCAAATAGGCCCAATCTAGATGAAATCCTTATACAGGCTTCTCAGTACAATTCTCACTACACATTACCTTCTGCAGCACTGTTTTCCAGAATTTGACTACAGGTCTACTCTTCATAGGGTCCAATTAATTATTTTGTGTAATGCAACCTACATTTATGGATATGTATTTTAAATGTAATGCAATGTATAAACTCAGTCGCGATCCTTCAGATAAAAACTATTTTTTAGTGAAATATTGTTACTATTATGATGATCTTTTCTGATTAGTCATTACCGGAGAAAACATTTCATTCTAGTGATTGTAGAACGATGACATTTACAGTTCCTGTGTAATGTGTTCTTTTCAGGTATGTGGTGAATAGTAATAGATCACTGTTATGGAAGTGGGTGGTTGAATAACGTGTTTTGCTGGAATAGACAAAATCAGGAAACAAGGCAATTTAGAAAATATCCCTAGCAAGAATTTAAAGAACTAATCATTATTTTTTATTATTTTCCATATTTATAGAAATACAAAGAACTAAAAATCCTTAATGTACATAAAAAATAACCTCAACAACCCAACATCTTAGTATTTCAATCATTGCTTTTTATGTGAACACAGCATTGGTGCAAAGACATGCAGTTTCGGGCGCCGGGCGAGTAGTAGGAGCCACTGCTCGTTTAATACGAGTGATCTAACGAGATCACTCGTATTAAAGCCGAGCAGCGGCGGCGGCGATCGAGTACAGCAGCAGGAGCCACTGCTCGTTTAATACGAGTGATCTAATGAGATCACTCGTATTAAAACCGAGCAGCGGCGACGATCGAGATAACCATAGAGCAGACGAAGAATAGACGTTCTTCGCCTGCTCTGTGTCATCACTGAGACCGTGGCGCTGTAATCACAGCGCCACCTGTCTCAGCGGTCACTAACTGCAGCTTCTGTCACAGCTTCTGTCATAGAAGCTGTCACAGAAGCTACAGTCTCGAGTGCTCCATAAGGCGCGCTGGACCTCCCTGCGTCCTATGGTCTGGTGCGTCTTATGGACCGCAAAATACGGTAATCATATCACAATGATATTGTGCACACACATCATATGCAAATCATTTTTGCACACACATCATATCTTCATAGATCTTTATCTTGCAGTTGTAAACCTAGCAGGGTTATTCAGAAAAGGGTGAAGAGTTTGGAGTAGGCAGGAGTAGTGAACAATATAGGACAACATAGCTGATTTGGAAAAATTATCCAATTCAGCTCAATTTTCGGTTCAGCTATGTTGTCCTCGATTGTTCACTTCTCCCTCCTTCTTCAAACTCTTCACCCTTTTCTGAAAAACCCTGTAATTCTTTTACATTAAGGTAAATATGTACAGTGGGTATGTACCAATGTCTCGTTTCCATAATCAGCAAGTTGGCATGTGAGTTTTAGAATTACATTTTTAATGTACAGGTGTTAGGTGTCATTTAACAGTTTTTGTTTGTACACTTTTTGCACACACATCATATCTTCATAGATCTTCTACAATGCTTTATCTTGCAGTTGTACACCTAAGTCTTTGACATTTAGTTAATTTCTTAGTTACATTGTCTGCCATGGATTTTACCAAGTAATTATTATACCTCACTGTGAAATGTATAGGTCTCTCCACAGATGTTCAATAGGGTTTGAGTCAGGACTCTGCATGGGCCACTGTAGGGCATTCACAGAGTTGTCCCTAAGCCACTCATGTGTTGTATTGGCTGTGTGCTTAGGATCATTGTTATGTTGGAAAGGGAACCTTCGGCCCAGTCTGAGGTCCTGAGCGCCATTCAGCTTTCCCTCAAACCTGACCTGTCTCCCAGTCCCTGCTGATGAAAATTACTCCAACAGCGTGATGCTGCCACCACCTTACTTCACTGCTGGGGTGGTATTTGTGCAGGTGATGAGCGGTGCCTGCTTTCCTCCAGACATAATGATTAGAATTGAGGCCAAACAGTTCAATCTTGATTTCATCAGACCAGAGAATCTTGTTACTTACAGTTTGAGAATCCTTCAGGTGCTTTTATGCAAATGAGCATATGCAGCGGGCTTTCACTGAGGAGAGGCTTCTGTCTAGCCACTCTGCCATAAAGTGACATAGATTTGAAAATCTTCTTGTGGGTGTGGCAAGGGCTCTGTTAATGCAAAAGGGGCTTTCTTTGTTTAGGTTGTTTTTGATCTGAGTCATAGGTACTACATAGTTGAGGAATGTACTTTGTGATCATCAGCTGAGTGTTTGTAAATAAATATATTTGGGCCTGGAGTCTCATTCCTGCATCATGATCCATGCCAGTGTATATTCATGGTTTCAGCACCATGGATAACTATTGCTAGTAGATTTGCCTGCAGGGTTAAATAAAATCTTCACAGATACTGTACATGTAAGATTTGATGGTTGCCATTATTGCCAGGCATGCCTTTATCCTACTGTAAATAGAGTGATTGTGACTGTGGAATGCCTTCCAATCTAACTTGGGCGAATGTCAGTGAATTATCTGCTGGGCGAGTGACTCATTTAGGTCTATTCACTAAAGAGTGAAGGGATCAGAGAAGGCAGGAGAAGTGAACAATCCAGGCCAAAGAAGCTGATTTGGAAAAATTCTCCAATTCAGCTCTCTTTCCAGTTCAGCTATTTTGTCCTAGATTGTTCACTTCTCCTGTCTTCTCTAAACTCTTCACCCTTTTGTGAATAACCCTGATTGAATCCTTCATCAATAGACCTGGTTTCATGTTTATAACTCAATTTATGTTCATGCTGCAAGAACTCTCTTACCTGTATACCTCTTTTATTTTGTGTTGCATTGTTTATTGCTAACACACTATATACATGGATGTTATATAGTTTACATTGTTTTAGAACTGTACCACTTGCTTTTTTATATTTCGATTGTGTTCATTCAAGCAGCATTGCAGTTGGTTCACATGTCACATGATGAACACGCTTACAGCAAAAAGTATGAAGAGTCTGTAACACATCAGTCTGTCAACAGATGGGCAGAGCGAGCCATGATGTCACGGCTCGCTCCGCCCATTTGACAGTCTCAGCTATCAAATGCTACATATTGCATTCATATATATCAAATGCTTCTATGCTAACAATACAGAGGCTATAGCGTAGTGGTTAAAGCACAGGCTTGCCGTAGCTAAGGTTGCAGGTTCGGTTCCAGGGCAAGTCAAGTAATATTTAAAGGTTTTTTTTTTCCATAAACGAATTTCGTCCGAAACTAATTTAATTTCGGACCCGAAACTAAACTAAACAAATTTTTTTATTTTGTTTCAAAACGAAACTAAACTAAACGAATTTTTTTTTTCAAAACGAAACTAAACTAAACAAATTTTTTGCTGGTGCACATGTCTAACAACTCCTACAACTTTCTTGCTTCACATATGATATATTGGAAAATAATTAATTTATGACTTTTTAGCGGGATTGCTTGTTTAGGTTAAAAAGAATTCTTATGGGGGGCGTGGCTTACCTATGGCGGCGGCTGGACGTGTGTAATTGAAGCTCCCGCTCCATCCCCGAGTTGCTCGTGACACAAGGACACTTCGCCGGGCTCCCTTACTATCCTCATGGGGGGGGAAAAGAGGCCAAAAGTCGGCCTCAGCCAAGAGGCCGAATGCGGGCTCACTCAAGCGCCTATGGGCAGCGGAATCCCCGCCGGATGATCGCGGGGCCCTGCACGCGCCTCCAACCCTCTCGCCAGCGCGGCCTGCGAAGGCCTCTACCCACCATCACCGGCCTGGAAGGGATGATACCTCGGCCCAGTCGGAGGCGGAGGGCTCGGATGATGGCTCCGAACTGTCGATGCGCACCTTGGCACGATCCATGCCGACCAAGCGGGAGCTGTCGGCGATGTTTCTTCGCCTGGAGACCTCTATTAAGTCGGACCTGACGGCGCTCAGGTCCGAACTCTCGCACACGCTGCACCGCGTGGAGGCCGCGGAAGACCGCCTGGATGAACACACACAAGCGATCCGAGAGCTCCAACATCAGGGTAAGCTATCCTGGCTCCACACTCGCCAAGCGCTGTACAAGATCGAGGACCAGGAGAACAGAAACCGCAGGAACAACCTGCGTCTCCGAGGCCTGCCTGAAGCCACGGGTGACGCAGACCTCGCGGACACTGTCAGGGGCATCCTCAATTCCATACTGGGTCGACCCCCTACCTCTACTCTCCTGTTTGATCGGGCGCACAGGGCCCTGCGGCCCAGAGCACTGGCGGGAGAACTGCCCCGAGACGTCATAGTGCGGCTCCACTACTACACAGATAAGGCCCTGATCTTCACACACCTGAAATCCTCCTCTGAAGTGGACTTCGATGGGGCGAAGATTCAACTCTTCCCTGACCTCTCTCCGGAGACACTTGCTCGCAGGCGCCATCTCAGACCCCTCCTGAAGTTGCTGAAGGATGCCCATATCCCATACAGATGGGGGTTCCCCGCCTGCCTCATAGCTACCCGGGAGGGTAAATCAGCGATACTGCGCTTCCCTGAGGAGCTGGCAGAGTTTTGCGCCAAGCTGGAGATCTCCATGCCGGAATTGCCTGAGTGGGCCGACCGACCGCCAGAATGGCGTTTCTCCCCTTCATCCCACTGGCAACAAGCTGCTCCGAAACCCCAGAGGGGCTCCCGGCACAGGCCTTCATCCCATTCTGCCCCGGGAGATTGATTTTTCCACCGCCCTCTTGCCGTTTTGCGGGCATTACCGCATATTGTTGCTCGTTTAGAGCTCCACTGAGGTGCCCTCCCCTGCTACCTGTCAGGGGCACCGGGCGAAGTTGTCCTAAATTTTTCCCTTTTTTTTCTCTCTTGTTTTTTGGTTAAAGTCACCTGTTTGATCTGAGTTGGACCGTTATGTTATGGTTTTTTTCTGTACGACTGTTTGCTAAAAATTTCAGCCAAGTATGTCACATGTAATTTGTATGCACTCGGGGAGTGGGGGGGAGGTTTCGGCCGCACGTATAAGAAGTCACACTGCATTTTTGTATGTGGACTGCAGGAGGGGCATCCTCAATTCCATACTGGGTTGACCCCCTACCTCTACTCTCCTGTTTGATCGGGCGCACAGGGCCCTGCGGCCCAGAGCACTGGCGGGGGAACACGCCC
>NW_017306313.1:58750-89218 GCF_000935625.1 Nanorana parkeri
TCTCTGTCCGTTTTGTGGGCATTACCGCATATTGTTGCTCGTTTAGAGCTCCACTGGGGTGCCCTCTCCTGCCACCTGTCAGGGGCACGGGGGCGAAGTTGTCCTAAATTTTTTTTTTTTTAATGTCACCTGTTTGATGTGAGTTGGATCGTTATGTTATGGTTTTATTCTGTACAACTGTTTGCTAAACGTTCCAGCCAAGTATGTCACATGTAATTTGTATGCACTCGGCCGCACGTATAAGAAGTCACACTGCATTTTTGTATGTGGACTGCAGGCCCTGCCGTACGAGGCCCTCCACCCCCACTAGACACCCTCCACAACGGTACTCGACAGGGGTGTCCCCTATCCCCCCTATTGTTCGCCATCTCATTAGAGCCCCTGTTAGCCACCATAAGACAGAACCCCGACATCTAGGGAATCCCAACCCCAACGGGCGAATTTAAAATAGCGGCGTATTCGGACGATGTCCTGTTTTATGTCCGTAACCCACGTATATCTCAATACGCACAGAATAACACCCAGCCTGACCATACACTGTGATATTGCGCACAACCGTATAACGCTTAAGCCTTGAACTTTCATGTATATAGCAGCTAAGGAACCTTAGAGCAAGTTCACTAACACCCCTCCTTACCCCACCCTGTCTTGCCCTCCCCCCCCAACCCTCCCCCCCCCCCCCCTCCGTACCTGTCTTGTCCTCCCCCCCAATCCTTCCCCCCTCCCCGCGTCATTTTCTTCCCCCTTGTTAGTGTCTGTCCGACACGCGGGGCATTGACTCACTAAATACTGTTATATATTGATTGCACGGATAATCTACCCCCTGTTATTGTATTGTGTTTTTTGTATATTACCTGAAAAATCCAATAAACCGAAATAATGTAAAAAAAAGAATTCTTATTGGTTATATTGATACTTCTGCTTTAAAAACCTCAAATGACAGCACTAGGCTGTTGGAGGCTCTAAGAAAAATAAATGCATTTCCTTGAAGCTGGTAAACTGCACCTTGGAATATTGAATTGGAATATGATGTGCATTTTTAATTATAAAACACAGTAACATGTCAAATCTTTTGGAATAATGGCTGAAAAAAGCCTTCAAATGACCCATTGAGAGATCACATTGATTAGTTTATTAGATTATTTATGTCAATTAAGCTCTTTATTGCAAAGCAACATTTTGCCAGAGGTCAAGGAAGAGCATACTGCATATTGTCTTTGTGTTTTAGATGGCTTGCAGTGCATAGAGGCTAATGTCGCAGTAAATAGAAGTCATTAGAGACCTTTCACTGACACATATTTTGAATATATAGAATGCTGTGGAATTAAATAAAATACTTGAAACTCTATGCTAACCTTGAGCACAAACACTGAGAAAGTTGATTAATTAGAGCATGATTTTTTATCTGATTTTTGACAAAAGCATTTGTCAATTACAAACAAAAGATATGTTATTCACTAGCAAAATGTACTAATGTTTGAAGTCAACTTGCTGTGTTGAAATGCAGCAAGTTATCTAATTTGGCTCTTTTGATATATTGAAATCTAGTACTACAATAATTGTGATATTTGCACTATCCTTTAAAAAAATGCAATTTATGGTATCATCTTTCTAAAAAATAGTATGCATTACTGTTAACTTGGTTGTACAATATCTGTTAGATTTACCAACAAATATGCAAGGGTTTACATGATAGGAAATCTAATAAAGTAGATGCATTGTTTAGGTAGGAGAATGTACAAAGAGTGTACCATCAGATTTGAATGTGTATGACCTGCTTTAGAATAAGCATGGCTAGTTGATTTACTGACAATGGCTATGTTCATTGACTATCCTGCAAAGCACTTTGTTTGCCCTGGAATGCTTTTCAATGAAGAACAGACTCCCAATTCCAGATGGATGCTCAATGCATTCACTCTGGAATATTTTCAATGAAGAACAGACTCCCAATTCCAGATGAATGCTCAATGCATTCACTCTGGAATATTTTCAAAGACTTTAATGCTACCATTCATGACACATGTTAAATGTATTTTATTCATAAAAAAATATTTTAAAAAAAGAATATTCACATTGTTGCATACAAAATGTATAGGCAGTGTATTTACCTTTAATCTTCACAGGCTACTTTTATATCTATTGCCTTATATTAATATTCACTGGAAGCTGGAAATAAATTTCCAGCGAATATTAATTTAAGGCAATTGAGATTAAAGTAGTCCGTAAAGAGTTAAGGTAAATAGACTGCCTATAAATACTTTTGTTAGATATAGTCAATTCAGATGTGGTACTGGACCCACCGCTAAAAATGTATAATAAATCAATGCATTCACTCACAGCTTAGTACTTGTGTATATTAAGACATTTGTCTCAATTTTATCTTTAAGGCCTGGCATTTAGAGCGCGGTCAGTTAGAAAAGCATGGCTGCATTTAAAAAATCTATGTCTAATTTTCAACTTCAGTTAAGTTTAAAGAGCAATTCCAAACAACAAGTAAAACCATTCTTAGAACTAGTAATGCTATTCAGCAAATACTGCAGCCTTACTAAAACCAAAAAGTCTACTCAGTTACTTATTCTGAGCTCTCCATAATTCTCTGTTGTCAGTTTTTATACATTTCCCTACAAGGTCACTAAAAGTATTATTTCTGAAGCAGATGGTATGTAACTTGCTCCCTGATTCTTTTATAACTAATTAGATTATGGATGGTTTATATCTGACAGGTGGCTGCAAGAAAGTTCTTTTCATTATAAAGCTCTTTTTTAGTTACTGACTAAAGAAAATACGGTAAACTCAAGTTCTATAGCGCAATGCCTGGCTTAAAGACAGAAAAAATTAGCAGGTGGATTGTGCTTCCTGTATGCATCTCCATGAATGTTGTTCAATTTACACTTGAAAGCTCCTTTTATCACTGTCTACAATGGAATCGATTATACAGAGTAGATGGGACAGAGTTAAAAATTGCCTTTGTGAAATTATGTGAGAGAGGTGTAGAACTTTTTGTATCTAGTTTTCTGTAGATGTTTATATTAGCTGGACACAGGTTGATGGAAGTGGGTGGGGAATGTTCATAGCATGTTGCTTGTATATAGGAGTGTAACTACAAATCAAGGAGCCCCGTAGCAAAACTTTGCAACCCCTGGCTAACTCTCTCTGTAGCAGCTGGCAGTGTCAACTGTGACAATACATGTAATTGATCTTAACATAGTTTATGTATCAAGGACAGGCAGTAGGAGAGATGCAAGCATAGTGAGTACACTACTAGGGAGCAGTGCTCGGGGTAAAAGTTATAGTAACTAGACATGTGCGATTCGTTTCGTTCCGAATCGAAATTCGGACGAATTTTCGGAAATTCGGACATTCGGATGTATCCGAATTCCGAATTACAGACATAACGAATGCAAACGAATCTGAATTTCCATTTCCGAAATTCGGTAGCGTTAGTACAAACGTTCGTTTCGTTTTCTGTTCTTATTCGTTTCTTATTCGTTTCTTGTTCGTTTCGTTCGTTGGAGCAAAGTGACATTAGAGAAGGAGAAAAATATTTTTTCCCCCTCAAATGTCACTTTTGCTGCAAACGAACGAACGAAACGAATAAGAAACGAATAAGAACAGAAAACGAAACGAACGTTCGTACTAACGCTACCGAATTTTGTCCGAATCCGAATTCCGAATCCGAATTGACTTTCACACCCGAATCCTGAAAAACGAAATAACACAAATCCGGATTTAAAACGAAACGAAACTAAACGAATTTTTTGGCAGTGCACATGTCTAATAGTAACAATAATAATAATAACCATAATGATCATTTATGGTCTGATAAAATGATTATTAATCTTGCACACACTTACTCTTCAATCCTAATTCAAACTTCTTTAAACTCTAGCTTCTTTTTTTTGTAGAACCACAAACATCAGCCCTCATAAGGTTTTAACAGAGGGGAAACTCTGGCATTTGTGATTGAATTAGGCATACAGGGTTAATTTCAGTCTGTAGAAATTCAGAGGGTAATTAATCTACGTGGCTAAGATAGATGAGCAAATGCTTCTTACTGCACAGAGGGGGATCTGTGACTCGATGATCCTGAGCTCTGACTTAATCCCTTCTGTACTGGAAACACACAGTTAAGTTTTCCTAATCAGCCTTCTACCCCAGACCCCATAGCAGCCACATGGTTTGCTATGGCTATTGTTATGCCACTACCTGTATACTAAAAGCAATATTATGACAACTCCACTTGCTGACAAGAGTTAGGTGCTCCATGAATTCCCTAAACACCTTATAGTTTTATTGTGTCATATATATTTATGTCTCAGTACAATTACCACGTGTCTGTGTTTGTGAACAACAATCAATCTTTCTTTGACACATAGCAATGTGTCTAAAAATACAAACACATGTTGGTCTACCTGAGTGTGCCATACATTAATCTTCACATTAATGAATAATACATTTTGTTACGACCTGCAGAAAGCAAATGATTACCATTCTCTGTAAGCTTACCATGGGCAAACATAGCTACAGTACATGGTAGCTGTACTACTATAACCATCTATACAAATTCTAAGAAGAGTATGCTTTATTTAAGCTGAATTAAGAACATATAAACGTTATAAAACACACACACAAAAAATAAAAAAACATTTCACAACCCTAATTTAAAAAAGTTAGGAGCTGTGTAAAATCTACATAAAAACAAAATGCAATGATTTGCAAATCTCTTAAACCCTTATTTTATTCACAATAGAAAATTGATAACATATCAAATAGTTAAACTGAGAATAGGTACCATTTAAAAAAAATAAATTAAATGGACAGTGAGTTAGGTAAACTGTGGAATAATGTATCAATAATCTCCAAGATGTCATAATAAAGAGGTAGTAATAAAGGTATGAATTGGTTTGGGCACTGCCCAGTGTTAGCTTTTCTACTACTTAAACTAAGAGGGTTATTCACAAAGCTGCCGAAGAATCTAGCTATAGCTTCGGCTGATCCTTCGGCTAGCTTCGGCCCCAGGACCCCTTCGGTTCAGTAGAACCGAAGGGCTGCTGTACGGGCTATTCACTATAGCCCGTACAGCTCCCGAAGTTGGTTGAGCCGAAGGCATATGCTTCGGCTCGACTGAGTTTAACACACAGCCAAAGCGGGGAGAACAGTCTGCCGAAGCAGACTGTTCTCTCCGCAATACGTAATCAAATAAATAAACACAGCATGGGGTCCTCCTCCCAAACGTTATAATTGTCATATTCTAGGATCAATCCTAGCCTGTCCTAGCCTGTCTCCCCCCTGATATCGGCCGATTCCCTGTTTATTTTGATTTTTTAGTTGTCTGACTAGAGAGGTGGACGTGATGGAGAACTTCAGGTCCACCTGATTGACAGCAGCAGTAGGCGGGTGCAATAGCCAGCCTACTATTGGCTATTCCAATTTGAAATGGCTAATAGCAGCCTTGCTATTCATTCCTATGCTATTTGTTGTTCTTTTATTTCTTTACTTTGACGGCAGCCTGCGGCATCTGTCAAAATATTAGAAAAAAAAACATAGCAGGGGAATCAGCAGATAACAGGGAGCTAATGCTTCCCCTGTTATCTGATATCACAGTGGCTCCGCCGAGTTCTCAGTGTGTAACCAGGGGATGCTGGACTGTCATTACCAGGGACATGCGGTCAGGGGAGGCAACCCGTCCTTTACACTAGCTTGGGGATGGGTTGGGGGCAGGGCTTCATCCTGTGGAGGCGGGGCTTCATCCGGCGGGGGGGCAGGGCTGGGGAATGCCTCACCCCAGCAAGAGGTACCGCATGTCACTGGTCATTATAATGAGTGCTGAGCATGTTTGGCCGACCCGAAGCCAGCCGAAGCAAGCTGATGGACGGCTGATTTCAGCCAATGTATGGCTGAAATCAGCTGTACAAGCCTGATTTCAGCTCACTTCACTTCACGTCGGTTATTCGCATGGCTGCCTTCAGCAGCTTTGTGAATAACCCTCTAAATAAATTGCATTTACAAGTAGGTGTTGCACATTTTAAAAAGAATCAATGCACATGTTTTTTCAGTTATTCAAAGTAGGTAGTACTGGCAGGCTAGAAGAGGTGGCAGGAGTAGGTAATGATGGTAGGAAACTAGAGGTGGCAGGAGCTGGTAATAGCGGCAATGACAGGCCAGTAGAATTGGCAAGTGCTGGAATGGTGGCTGTCCCGCAGCTGTAGCAAGAGCCGGTAATGGACACAGACCAGCAGAGGCCACATGAGCTGATAATAATGACAGTCCAGCAGAGGTACACACTGGTGTAGCCCACCACACTGCAATTAATGTTAATGTAGTGCAATACAGCACTGTGTAAAGCTTTGTACAGCATTATATAGAGCACTGTATAACACAACTAATTGCAAGCACCATCAGCTATCCCTATCTACTGCAACACACAATGACAGAAGCACAATGTAGGAGAGAGAGAGATAAAGAATGTTTTTAATAGAAAAATAAAGTGTATTATTTCAGAGACAAAAAACTAAAATATTGTACAGTTGCCGCACAGTATGTAAGCAGTTTTTTTAGACTGCAAGATAAGAGGGAGAGACAAGGCAGCATTTATATTGAAATAAACAGTAGAGTATATTATTTTGACAATAGCCACAAATATTTTTGAGTGCCAGAGCCTTGGGATAGGCCACAAACTAGGAGAAATAAAGCATGAGCTACCCTGCAGCAAATATGAGATATTTTGCAGCTGAGGCCCAGCTGTGGAAAAATTATGGGGTCTATTCACTAAGCTGCCGTAGGCAGCCGAGTGACTAACCGACCCAAAGCGAAGTGAGCCGAACGCTGTTCGGCTATTCACTTCAGGCTGGTACGGCTGATTCCAGCCGTATATCGTATGCTCTGCATGTTCGGCCGACCCCAAGTGCAGAAGGAGTTCGACTCAGCCAATCTAACTTCTGGATCGGCCAAGCCGAACCTCCGGCAGGCTGCTCGCTGCTGTTTGGCCTATTCTCATAGATGCCGAACAGCAGTGAGTGAATAGCCGAATGCCGGGCGGCATTCGGCTCGGCTTTTCCGCTCGGTACCTCTGTGGTACCGAGCAGAATAATAATGCAGTTTAAAAAGTAGTAAAAAAAAAGAAAATGATTGGGCAAAGCTAGCAGTGACAGCTCGCTCCGCCCAACTGTTTTCTATTGGCTGGCGGTTCTGCTGCCGTCAGAATAATTTTTACAAAAATCACCATAGGAATGCATAGCTAGATTCCTATTGGCTATTTCACTTTTCAATAGCCAATAGCAAACTATCTATTGCTCCCGCCCTCTGCTGCTGTCAATCACCAGAGGGGGACCTGATGGAGAACTGTGAGAATTCACAGTAATACAGCACAGTACAGCACTGTGTATAGCACTGTAGATCACTGTATAGAGGTTTAAAAAACACAATAGGAATAGAAGGGAAATCTTCAAGGGGGGACACTTGTTCTGGTGACATTGGGATCCCATTGAAATTGAAAATGGGATTGTCGCTTACTCATTGCCCTCTCTTTTACCCTGGAACGGTTCACCCAAAAAGGTTTTCCTGGTGGACGACAGCTGGTTTGGAAAATGTGTTCTCCATGCTCACGCCCCGCCCAGGGGGTTTGTACCTTCACTCAGCTCAGAGAATCATTCTAAATACCGCAAACTGAATTATTCCACTACCACCAAATTTGTAACTTTATACAATCATTGAGTTGTTTAGCTTCTCCACCCTATTCTATTACCCCTTTTGAACACAGATGTAGGTGTTATCCACACTCACCCGGCCTGATAACTTTGATCCAATCCTCCCTACCCGGTCATCTGTCACAATCCACTATGCTATATCAAAACAATTGGGAGGATGATTTGAGCTCCTCTTTCTCCGAAACTGATTGGTCGGCAATCTGGGGGAATATAAACTCTTGTTCTCGAAATATCCTAACGCAAGAAAACTCCTATAAAGTATTGTTTCGCTGGTATTACACACCGTCCCGCATTGAGGGTTTACAGTGGTTTCATCTATGTGTTCTATGTAGCCGACGGTCCTACTTGGTTGTTCATTCCTAAATAAGCCTGTTATATGTAATTCTCACGTCATTTCGGATTACTTTGACTATGCTATGCTTTTTAAGTTATTTCAATATGTTTTCTGTTTTATTGTATTGTCTTTTTGAAAACAATAAAAATATTTTGTGGAAAAAGGGATGGTGGTGTTCATGCCCCTGGCCTGTAGATGTCACTATTTACAGTTGTTACATCTATAACACATTCTATACTCTGTACACATTAGTTCCAGATCCTTTTCCTGTTATGCTATACCCATGCCTTAACTTGTTAAAAAATACTCTATCATTACTCACTCTATACCTGCCCTCACTTTGGAGAGTTTTCCTCTTACTTCCTGCTGTGTCTACAAGACAGGAGGTGAGGGGAAATCTTCCTACTGATATACATTGCAAAGAAAGAACCTGACAGGCATTTTAACAATTCCCTTTTCTACCTAACATGAAAAAAAAAGTTTTGCATTTAGATATACTTTAAGATCTAGAGTAATAATCTTTCAGCAATTCCCCATAGCTCTAAAACGTTGGGTTGTTTGGAGTAGATGGAGCATGATTATATAGAGGCTAAAATGTTAGACTAATCTGCAGAATACAGTCTGGGGATTAACCTTGTGATGCATAAGGCTACAATGTATGCAGCCAGGCTAAAAATCAAAAAGGCCAAATTTGTTGTAGTAACACAACAAGGGAAGAAGGGTCCAGTTTTGAAGAACAACCCTGTGTAATAACTCTGCACACTGTTCTTTAGGGATATGTTTGAAATCCTGTCAGTGCCAATCCATTGTAAAAATCATGCTGGGAATGTGGGAATTAGCTTTAGTCGATGCTTGCTTTTAGATACAAATTCAAGTGTAGAATACTACATATTTTCTTGACAAGGCAACAGAAAAAAAACTAGGAAAATGTAGAAACTGTAATCAGAGCACATAACAACCTCATTCTTTTTTTGCATAAATGATAAGCAATTAGTTTGCTTTCTTTGGATTGCTCTATCAGCTAGAACTAGAATTGAGAAATTTATTTAAGCTACACTGCCAGCAGGGACTTGAGTGTGACAGTTGATTTGTGTAAATGTACTGAAAAAAATTGATAATTTATTTTCTTGTCTCTTTGAATAATATGCATGTATATACAGTATTTGAAATCAGTAGTGAGAGATGTTTATCGATCTACCATACATGGCAGTGTGCCTTTTTTTCCCCCACTGCCTCTCCTTTACTGTCTAGTCAATAACTACAGCAAAACTTCAAAGTAAGAGCATAGCAGCTCTGGTTAGCTGCTAGGAATGTGTAAACATGCTTGAAAATATCTAAGCTGCATGAATAAATGTGTCTTAATATGTGGTTTTGTGTGCACGATAGAAGGGCCAGCATCCTGCCTTGCATGAAATGAGCAGGATTTTAAGGATAATTTCAATAAGGCAATGTGCAAACTGAAATCCCTTGATTCAAGACTTTGAAATATCAGCCATGCTACTTACTGAGCTTGTTAAGCTCCTGTTCAGTGCTGTTAAGATCCATGGACCCATTACACCCACACTAACATAAACATTTGCATAAGATCCATTTACAAATTTAAAAAAAAAGTCTTTAGAAATATTTGAATGTCAGACATAGGACAAATTTAAAACAGACTTTGCACCTAAAAAACCCAAAAGGTCCATTATTTACATTTGCCCCCCACACCTTGCTGAACCACGGGAACAAGTGTAAAAACCTGTAAGATATAAAAAAGTTAGATGATATACTTGCTTTTCTCCTGGCTTCCATCTGCACACCTAGGTGGACACCCATGTGCTCGCCTTCTGTAGAGATGTAGGTAATTTAGAGTAGCCCAAAGGAAGACACCCCTAAAACTGTGCTGCAGTTTTTTTCTTGTGGGATATGAAGTAATTAGCATTCCTAGTATCTCATTGCCAAACAATGACATCACCCCTGCACTCTGCACTGCACTGGATGAGAAATGTTCTTGGGTTCGGTTCACAGGATTGTAAAGTCCAAAAATGTTTAATGTAATCGGAAACCCATTAAAGGAAGCAAATCTTGAAAGGCAATTTTGGCCATTTGCAAAGATAATAGCCAGGGAATTTGGGCATGGGGAGCTGGGAACTGCCATGGGGGACATTCACCAATGCAAAAATATATTTAAAAAAATAAAAGCAGGAAGAGGGTACTCATTTTTATAACACATTAAAGCTGATATGGAAAATCACCAATCCTTTCAATTACATGCTTGGGGTATGCCTTTAAGCTGTATGTGGTGTTACAGAGCTGTATGATTCTCAGGAACAGTATGAGCAACAAAGATAAAAACAGTCCCCCAATCTGATTTTTTATAGCTTGAAAAAAAGGCTTTTTTAGGTTGTTTTGGATGTGACACCCGATTTTGTTATTCACTGTTAACAAGCCTCAATTGATCAGTGGGAATAGCAGCTACAACAGATCTAAAATTTTGATTAATTTTAGTCTTTTAGTTTAAGCCCTCAACTTCCTGTATATTGCCCAAGTGGCAGAAAATGTTGATAGTATAGTTTGTGAGCTTCTTTTGTCTTAGAAATGTATTAAACTGTCAAAACAGTCCATAAAATGCTACAAAACCACAACTCCACATTCCCTCAACTACCTCCCATCCCTTAACCCCTTATCATTCCCAAAATATTTAAAATATAGACTTCAGTTATGCGTTTGGTAGAAATTGGCTAGAATCAGCACAGTATGCAAATAGGCAGCTGATTCATATTTCTCATGCTCATTTTTTGATAATCCTGCCATAGGAGGAGGGCTTGAAGGTGAGAAGTTTGGTTGTTCTGGCACTGAGGAGGAGGAGTGTAGCAAAAATGAAATAAGAAACCGCACAGGGAAAATTGCTGACAGTATGAAGAGGAGGTAGGAAATTATGTGGGCAATGGGAAGAGGAGGCAGCAGCAGCAGAAGCAACAATTAAATGTATAATTCTATGCTCATAGGCTGCCCCTCCCCTAAATCTTCCTTCAAGAGAAACGTCCTTCAGGAGGGAGTCTGGGTTGGACTCAGCTATCATAGATTTGATGTTGTGTTTGTGGCTGTTATATAAATTTACTTTACACATGTTATTTACATGTTTACAGAATATACATATTTACAGACTTAATTTGGCCAGTTTCTTTGCACTACAAACCTTCTTATATAATGTAGCAGAAAGTTTGTGGCTCTTTATCTCTCCCCCCCCCCTTAAGGGCACAAAGCAGCCATATTTTTGTGACCAATTTTTCCCAATCACCCCCATGCCCAGTGTCTTATTGCCAGCTTTGCCTAACACCCCCTTTATGCCTTTTCTATGGCTTGTGCTACACAACAATATCATTTACTCAGTCACCATTATTATACCCAGAAGGACATATGCCTGCAGCATTACTTTGCAAAGAAAGCCATCCCTGTCCTCCACCACCTTTGTGCCACGTTCCAGACTGTTTTTTTTTGTAGCCTACAATGGGCTTTCAGTGCATTCCAGGGTGTTTTCATGCATTGTTGGTGCATTTGCATGCTTTTTGGTGCTTTCCAGAGCAGAAAAAATAGGTCATACTGCAGTTTTTCCATATGCTCTAGAAATGAACATTGCGGTGTGAACTAGAGCCCAAAATACCATTGGAATACATTGGATGCATTTTTGATGCATTCTGTAACTGCTCGTCATCTGTTCCGCACTTGGTGTGAACAAGCCCTAAGTTAGAGACAATTCAGGGTGGCTTTGGGGGGGGGGGGGGGATTTAACCCCTTTCCAACACCAGGGGAATATATCAGCTACTATAACTGAGGCAATGTGGATCTCTCTGCCACATTTCCTCTTGGTAGCTGTATCCACTTCTCTACAGTGGTGGTGCACCCCCTATTTTTACCCCCTGTTTCCCAATTGCTGCCATGACATTTTGCATATCCCATTTATTAAAAAAGATCTGCCAGCCTAAAGTGAGACACAGACATTTTGCATGCAGAGGTAGTATGTTTTTATGGTTTTTGTTTTAAATCAGTACTTTGTATTGAGATTACATTTTTTTAATTTTTTTTTTTCTTAAAAATAGGTTACCATGCGATGTGGAGAGATACAATGCACATACAATTACTAGGTGCATTGGGGCAAATGCAGAGCAAAGATGAGAACAGAGCCTTTAAAAAAGCCTAAGCCTAAGCAAAAGTTGGACGCTAACATTTTAAATAGTTGGAAGTCTCACTAAAGAAATTTCAGGAAAATAAATAATACTTAAAACAAAATTGTAAAGCAGATCAATGAAGCGATTATTTTTATTAAAACCATTACCTATAAAGTGTGTATCTAATATTGAATAAAAAATAACATAAAAAAGAGATATTGTACAGTTAATGAACAATATGTAAGTAGCTTTATGAGGCATCAATTTTAAAGAGAGAGAGATGAGGCATGCTTTATCAAGAAATCTAAATTAGTGTGTATTATTTCACAAACAAGAGCAAGAAATATAAAAGGCCAGGCAGGTTTTATCAAGAAGCAACTTTTACAACGCCACAGTTTCCCATAGAGACAGCAGCCAGGGTTATAACAAAAATAAATCTATATGTGTGTTTTATTTCACAGCAAAAATCCATAGATATTGCACAGTACAATATATAAAAAGCTTTTATTAGGCAGCAGTTTCACAGGAAGACAACAGGCAGCTTGTAATCAAGTAATTAACTTGTGTATTATTTCCAAGAAAAAAGCCAGCAGAATATTGTACAGACTCCATACACAGTATTTAAGCACTTGAACTACATGTTTTTAAAAAGGATATGGCATACAGTTTGTAATCAAGAAATCAACATTATAGTGTAAATGCTTCTCACATAGTTACATAGTATTTGAGGTTGAATAAAGACACAGGTCCATCAAGTTAAAGGAGAACTATGGGGTTAGGGCTTTTCACAATAGTTCTCCAAAGGGTAACGGGAGGACACAAACTAGCATCCTCCCGTTACCCAAAGCTCAGTATACCGCGAGCTGCAGCTCGCGGTATACTGAGACGCCACAGCTGAAGCGGATCCCGACAAATATGTCTGGATCCGCCCAGCTGCGTGAGTGACAGCTGACTCTGCCTATCTAGAGGCAGAGCCAGCTGTACCCGCCCCCTCCCCGTCCGTTCCGCCAGTCAGCACTGGAGGATCGGACAGGGGATAGGAGAATCCAGTCACTCCCCTGTCACGGCTCTCTGCAGTGACAGGAACGAGAAGTGAGCGAGCGCCAGTATGTGTTCGCTCACTTCCCAATCTACCGAGCCGACCTGTGACAGTTTCATTGTCACAGGTCGGCTCAGATTATGAGGTTGAGTGAAAAGCACTCACCTCATAATTCTCCTTTAAACCTTCTTGTGTCTGTGTGTGTGTTGTGCGTGTGTGTGTATATGAGTCTCTGTGTGGTCTAGTTTTTAAGAGTACCTGTACCCCTGTATGTTACGGTTTCTGAGGATGGTATCTAATTGATATTTGAATGATTCAAGATTCTCTGCTGATACTTCTGCTTGTGGCAGAGAGTTCCAAAATGTAACCACTCTGACTGAAAAGAAGCCCCCACGCCCTGTGTGGTTAAATCTTTTCTCCACCAATTTTAGGTGGTGGCCTCTAGTCTTTGTTAGAGGGGTTAACAGTAGAACGTTTATTGCTGATGTTGTCAAAATCCTGTCCCCTCTTAATCGCCTCACTTCCAATTGTTACAGCCTGGCACTGCATGATGGTATTCAATCTGTGATCGACTATGACCCCCAAATCTTTTTCCATTTCTGACTTCCCTAGTGGAGTACCCATTAATTTGCTTCCAGCTTGCCTATTTTTAACCCCAAAATGCATTACTTTACATTTTTCAACATTAAACCTCATCTGCCAAATAGTTGCCCACTCCCCTATTTTTTACAGGTCTGCCTGGAATGTTATAATGTCTAAGTCCGTGTCTATTACCCTCCCAATTTTATTATCATCTGCAAACACAGAAACATGACTATTAACACCCTCCCCAATATCATTAATAAACAGGTTAAACAGTATGGGGCCTAGCACAGAACCCTGGGGCACGCCACTCTCAACCTTAGACCAATTTGAAAAAGAGCCATTTATCAAAACTCTCTGGACTCATTCCTGTAGCCTGTTCTCTATCCATGTACACACCATTTCATCTATGTCCATAGATTTAAGCTTTTGTACTAAGCGTTTATGTGGTACCGTGTCAAATGCTTTGGCAAAATCCAGGTACACCACATTTACTGGCCTTCCTCTATCTAGATCCCTATTCACCTCTTCATAGAATTTTAGTAGGTTGGTCTGACAAGAACAGTCCTTTCTAAATCCATGATGTTTATCACTCATTATACCTTTGTCACAAACACAATCCATGAAATAGTCCTTTATCATTCCCTCAAACAGTATGCATACTATTGATGTTAGACTGACTGGCCTATAGTTCCCATGTTGGGATCTTGAACCTACTTTGAATATTGGTACTACCATAGCTTTACGCCAATCACTTGGTGACCTTCCATTCGGTATGGAGTCCTTGAAAATTAAGAATAACGATCTCACTATAACCTGGCTGAGCTCTTTAAGTACTCCGGCGGTGCAGGTTATCTGGTCCTAATGATTTATTTGCATTCAGTTTATCAAGTCTTTGTTGAACCCCGGCTACTGTCAACCACTGCAGTATCTTGCACACTAAGCTATTCACATGCTTAGTGCTCCATTAAACAACCTGTTTTTTTCTTCAGTGTATATTGAGGAGAAAAATTAATGTAATATCTCAGTCTTCTCCCTGTTGTTTATGATTAATCTACCATTCTCATCTTTTATTGGGCCTACCTGCTCCTTTGTTACCTTTTTACTGTTATGTATTGGAATAATTTTTTAGGGTTCATCTTACAGACTGTGGCGATAATCTATTCTATTTTAGCTGCCAGGATTTCATGTTTACATATCTTATTGCATTCCTTGTATCTATGAAATGCCAATTCAGTCCCCTCCATCTTATATTATTTAAATGCCAGGTTATTTTATTTAATGTGTTGTCTTACCATTTTATTTAGAGATGCAGGCTTAGCTCTCGATCTTTTTTTTTGTTACCCAATGGTATGTACTTGGTAATCACATTATGCAATGTATTCTTAAAACAAATCCCACTTCTCGTCATTGTTCATTGTCAGAAATAGGTTGTCCCATTTAGTGTCATACACTAGATGACGCAGCTTATCGAAGTTTGCCTTTTTTAAATATAACGTTCTTGTCAAACCAACACACTTCTCTTTTCTGTACCCAACATAAAAACTAATCACCCTGTGATCACTGTTACCCAGTGTATCCCTAATCACTGTGTCTGCAACTAGGTCTGCATTATTTGAAATTAAGAAATCTAGTATGGCATTCTTCCTGGTTGGGACATCAACCATCTGATGCATGAAATTGTCCTGTAACAGGTTTAGGAAATGGCCAGCCTTTATAGAATGAGTGGTTCCATTTGACCAATCAATGTCTGGATAATTGAAGTCACCCATTATAACAACATTTCCCTGCCTCCTCCTCTTCCCTTATGTTAGGGGGTACATAACACATACCCACAATTAGTTAACAACTAGGTTCAGTCTTATCTAGTTCTAGCCACAAAGACTCAACACCATTGCAACTCTCTCTCGTGAGGTAATCTTGTATGTGCACAGTTAGATTGTTTTTCACAGACATGCATATCCCTCCAACAACTTCTATCAACCCTGTCCCTCCTGAACAGGTTGTACCCTTGTACATTGGTTACACTTTGTCCATCTGTCTATAAAGTGCATTGCCACGAATGCACCGCTGTCTTCACTTCTTCATCAGAGGTGAATCCTTTTAGGGCTGCTTTCAGGGGACCAAACAGGTGAAAGTCCGATGGAGCAAGATCAGGACTATAGGTGTACGCTCAATGTTGTCATCAGTCGTGGATGGGCATCTGGCTCCTTTTGATGCTACCTCTTGTGTGACCTTCCTTGAATTTCTCTATGCATTCATACACACACTTCTTCACAAAAAAAACCTTCTCCATATTGCGCACAAAATCTTCGATAAATAACGGCACCAGGCACATACTCAAGACAACAAAAAGTTAATTACTACACACTGCTCTTTCTTCATGCACATCACAAGTGGGGCTTTCATTTTTTCTCGCACTGCAGTTACAAATGAACTGACATAACACGTTCATACCTGCACAGCAGTGACTGGGGAGACAGTAGCCTTAAACGCAAAACGCTGAAAAGACGTTGCAGCCAACAGAGGTTTTAATATAACCAGAGTGCGGATAATTTTGGACTCACTCACCATTAGCTTAACTAAACAAACTAAAAAGTGAAGCTGATTGGTTGCCATAGGCAGCTGCTCCAGATTCTGTCTGCTCCAGTTCTGAAAAATTGCCAACCATCCCTTGTTGTATTGAGATAGCTGAACTGACTGGCTACTATATTTTCTGCTGGGTAAGATCTTTGACACAAAAAAATACCTTAGTTAATTACAATGCTCCCAACACTCAAACACAAAATCAGGCCTGCGTGTTTTTACACCTTCTGGGTGTTCTCTCTTCTCACAAATGAGGTACTTTACAACCCTTGCCCTCAACCCTGGCCCTCACCTTGCCCTCACAACCCTTGCCCTCACTAGTATTTTTAATTACCACTGCACCCACTCTGACATCCTTAATGGCTCATATTTTGATGTCACCAACTGAATTTCATGCAGACATGCTGTTAATGAAAGCAAGCATTCTTTTCCAACAGCCATTTCAAGAAAAATGTCTAGTAAGGTACTTCTAACATATGTATTGTACAGTATGTCTGTTGACACTCAAAATAATGCTGAAGAACACCTGTAATGAGATAAATTACTTTTTCTTGCAGTCATGCTGACTCAAGGGATTTAACACTTTTGTCCTTAATCAAAAAAGGGTCTTTTTTTTAAGTTCAGTAATTCATAGCAGCATGTGAGAAATCCCTCTAAAGTCAGACCAGTACAAAATGAATTCTCACTAAGAAAGTAATACGCTTTAAGGGTGTGGAGCCAAAAAGCCCTGCATTAAAATCCTCTAAAATAAATCACTGATCTCTTAAAGTGAATCTGAAGCCAAAACTTTTTCTTAGTCTTGTATAAAGTGGAGAGGGATTAGAACAGCTGTCAGGTTTTCATTGCTGTCTGTGTCCACATTAGGGAGATTCACTCCCTGCATTTGTCCTGGTGACTGTTATCACTGAAAGTGAAGTAAAATTTAATTTTTTTGGTCACCATACCAGGAGTAGATGAGAATCAATTAATAGAGACACTAGTTCTGGTGACCCTGCTGACCCCCAGAAATTTCCCTCACTTTGAAGGGATTTCCTCTCACTTCCTCTTGTGGTTATTGAATGGAACATTAAGGAAATCCCCTCAAAATGACACCAATGGCAAAAAAAGCCAAGAGGGGTTATACCGCTCCCTTAAACAAAAAATAGAAAAAAGTTTTGGCTTTAGTTTTAAAAAGAGGGTATTTAGATGTCATTCATCTGAATCCAAAAAATAATTCTTCTTTGTAGAGGGCAGAGCATGCAAACCTTTCTTGCATGTTCCAATGGTCAACTGTGGATCCGGAACTGCTTGGCAGAAACATAGAATGTGAAAACTTGCAAAGAAAACTAGCAAACTACTAGGATAGCGTTGAACTGGAGCAAACAAAATCTTATACAGAGGTAGAAGGAGAGGCTTATATAACAAATAACGATATACAATGAAGTTATAGTGCTGTACCAATCCAATCCAATTAATTTGTTCAAAGTTCCAATTTTAGAAATATTATAAAGGGGTAAATAGCACTGTAATGCAAGAAAAGTGGTTAAAACACTGAAATTGTAATGCTCTGTTCTAGTGAGTAGTAATGGCAAACTTCATCCTATGAGATATTTTTTATAAATATGTTTAATTGCAACACAAAAAAACAACTGAATACCGTAATAAAAAGTAACAAAGTAGCCCTCCCAAGTTTTTTTTCATGAAGCCCAATAGAGCATTTTATTTGCCTGCATACAGTGGTTTCAGGTTTGTTAGCCAACATCAGAGTAAGATGCAGACACCATGGGGGAATTTATCAAAACTGGAGCAGACAAAATCTGGAGCAGCTGTGCATATCAACCAATCAGCTTCTCTCTTCAGTTTGTTCAGTTAAGATTTGAAAATGAAATAGAGAAGCTGATTGGTTGCCGTGCACAATCGCTCCAGATTTTGTCTGCTCCAGTTTTGCTAAATTCCCTCCATGACTTTTCCTAGATGCAGTCATAAAATACATAAATATAAATATGTGTGCAGGCGCTTCCATTATTAAAGAAATAAAGGGGACTATTCATTTATCACAATTAGATAGAAATATTAACTACAAGCATACAGTTTGAGGTTACATTGCAGAGCCAGCTTGGCGGTAATAACTGGAAGCTTGACTTCTCTATTAATAATGTAGTTTTATTGTGCACTTTTGAATGAATTATAAGAATAAGACCTGAAATCATTTTGGGTAAATTGGTTCAAGCTGTGTGCATACTGTAAAGCCCCAGGTTGTAAAAAAAAAAAAAAAAAGTCCAATCGTTAAGCTTGCCATGCTCAGCTGAAAACCAAATGCAGCCTTTCAAAAAAACTTCTAGTACTGTTGGTACGTTTGTGAAAAAAATAAGATTTCCACTTGTTCAGTAATTACTTGAAAGGCACTATATTTTCTTACCCTATATACAACTAAATAACAACAAGAAATAGCCTGTCAATTTCCTTCTTGGTCTAGAGTCTATGGTAAAATAACTATACACCATGGAAAAGAAATACCTGTTTAGGCCACAAACCAGTCTTTTTTCTGTACTTCAAAATGTGAAAAACTAAATAAATATTAAAAATGTAAAAAAATAAATAACTTAGAGCTGTGTCCTCTTAAAGATTATTTGTACACATTTTTTAAAACACCATGATATAATCTAATACCACAAACCGCTTGATGTCTAATATCTAGAGCATATGTGTCAAACTCAAGGCCCACGGGCCAAAACCGGCCCGCGATGGAAAAATTGTTGGCCCGCATGATAATATCTAATTATCATTAGATCTGGCCCGCCGGTATATTGCCCACACTCAGGGCCGTAGGAAGGGCGAGGCGGCCTCACTCGCTTTGGGCGGAGGCTTCGCCGCAGCCCGAAGATTTGTTAGTGTGCCCTGCCCGCTGGCAGCCTTCTCACGCTGCCCACTGCGATCTTCATGGGCCTGAGGAGCCGGAGAGCTGCTGCCGGCCAGAGGACTGCATTACCCAGCAGGTAGCCTGGTAGCGGCACAGCGCGACAAGGGAGGTGTGGCCATGAGGTGACTGAAGGGGGGTCCCAAGGTCCAGTCCAGACGACGTGAGGTGGCTCCCTGGCAGGAATCAGGATCCAACACAGACGAAAGGGAGCCGGGAGAGCTGCAGCCTGCATATACTGTGCTGTGACACTGTCAGTCAGTCAGTATATCTCTCCCCTTCTTCTCCATCACTTCTTCTGTACTGTAGAAGTGATGGAGAAGAAGGGGAGTGATATACTGATAGTAGTATCTGCGACACCTCCTGCCTCTTGGAACATTTTAAAAATTTTGGCCCACTGTGTATTTGAGTTTGACACTCCTGATCTAGAGGCTTCTAAATATATTACATTATGGGGTCTATTCACGAAGCTGCCGAAGGCAGCCGAGTGAATGACCGATCTGAAGTGAAGTGAGCCGAACACTGTTCGGCTATTCACTTCAGGCTGGTACGGCTAATTTCAGCCGTACATCGGCTGAAATCAGCCGTACATCGGCTTACTAGCCGAAGGATCGGCCGAAGCTATGGCCAGATCCTTCGGCAGCTTCGTGAATAGACCCCCTATATGCCTTATTTAGAACATCCCATATTATAATAGCATAAAATATGTTTTATTGCATGTACCATATTCTATTACATTATTATCATTCACAACTGATATGCAAAGAATGACTGTATAGCACAACTCCAGAAGGACATACAGATTTCTTGAAGCTGAAATAAATTTATTCTCCAGACTAGACTAACATACGGTCATAATGATGACAATCTTACATTCACAGAGAGGAAAATGGCCAAGACCACTGTCCATATTTTAGCATTGAGCCTGCCATAAAGTTACTGAGTTGAGAGAAAGGAAAAATCTCCCTTCTGGCACAGTCTTTCCACACAATGTCACTGAGGTGTGCTCAAAAAATGTTCCCACAGTCTCTAAAGTGGAATTCCAATGCAATACAAATGTGTACAGACGGTTTTGTTCATGGTCTCCAGGGTGGAATGTCCGTGCAGTGGATGGTGCATAAACAAAATGCAGATGAGGTTCCCAAAGACATGTCAGCGGGTCTGGCACTCCACCTGAGCGCTTTCACTGGTCCCACCCGGCTGCCTCAGAGGTGTCTCTAAATGAATTTTTTATTTTAGAATACAGATGTATTTTGTTACAGAATATACTGAATGTCTCATTCCTTTCAATGCCTAAACTACTGCATTTTATGAAATTAGCAACCTCATTGAAAAAGTAAACAATCTGCAAAATGTAGCAAACCATAGCAACCAATTAGCAATCATCTTTCATTGTACTGTTCCTCTGCATTGACAAAAGGTTATATTCACTTGATTGCCATGACTTTTCACTTTTCAAGTCATCCCCAGGCTTTGCACTGCCTTATTAGATAAGGCCTGCCTATATATCTTTTGCTTTCCTTTATGTGTATTGTATTTTAAATCAGACTACTTGATTTAATAGTGTTTGTTTCTTTTTTCCGTTTATTTTCATTCAGTAAAATCCTAATAAACTACTCTAAACACTAAAATGGAAGCACACATGCATCATTTACAATATGGCTGTCATTTCCTTTAAGCTGACAAAGGCCTCTGAGGCAGTAAACACATTACACATTCACTGTAATTTACTGCACATTTCTAATTAAATAATTCTGTTACAGTTTTCTGCACACCAAGGTAATAGGGCGTAGATTTCAGCCTTAGGCTGCATACATTTAAGGTTGCTGAGTTAGGCCACAATTTATTTTCAGCATCAACCCAATTAACATTCTGTTTTCCAGGAAAGAAAATTTAAAAAAATGAGATTCATCCCCTCAAGCAAATCATAAGTGCAGATACACATGTAGAAATTAACACATTGACTATTTTGGGTTCCTGCAGAAAAACAAAAACATAAGCGCACGACTGATACTTGGTCACTGGAAAAATCACGTGCTGTAAATTATGGTGTGCAGGCTCTCACTGACAGGGAGAGGACCCTGCAAATTCGACATATAAACAGAAAAAAACAAAAGAGAGAGCGCTACTACCTAGAGAAAACTTGTATTAAATGGCATCTATTCATAAGAGAAAGAGAAAACTTACGGTTCCGGAAGTCTGCATATGTGACACATATGCAGACTTCCAACCGTAAGTTACACACATTTGTTCTTTCTCTTATAAATAGATGCCATTTAATACAAGTTTTCTCTAGGTAGTAGCGCTCTCTCTTTTGTTTTTTTCTGTTTATATTTTGGGTTCCTGCATGGGATATGTTGTTTTCTTTTTGTCACACCGAAGCATACAACTGAATTTATTGATAAAAATTACAAGAAAATTCTAAATTATGTGCATGCTATTATTTTGTTTTCACCATTCATTGTCTCCCTATTCTTCTTTTCATTATAGAAACTCCTTTACTCTGTGAATAGATGTAAATTACCTTTACATTTTATGCTGTTATATTGAACTTGACCAAAACACACAAAAACATGGGGCATAAGTCATAAGATGACAATCCAGGCTTCTTTTGTGTGTTTAAAAAAGTGCAACCAAAAACATAATGTTTGTTCTAGTTAGCATGACAAAGGGGTACAAACTCTGCCTAGATTGTATTGCCATCTGTGACCCTGTTGTGGAGATTACACCTCACCTCCTGTCCTGGTGACTAAGCCGGAAGTCTAGAGGTCTCCCCTATGGGGACATTTTAAATATGTTTTATTACTGTCTGTTTATCCATTGGAATTTGTTTGACCCTCTGTCTCTGTGACTACACATGATGTAAAGAAAAATGTCCACCATGGCTACAGAAACAGCAACAAACCCCCCCACAAAAAACACAATACAGTTCTTAACCCTTCCCATCAATTGTGATGTTATTATGATCTTTTGCCTTTTTATTGCAGCTTTTCATATACCATGTGTTTTTATTTCAAGACTTTAATAATGGCATGAAATGTTACTTGAGAAGTGATGTGGAAAAATAGCAAAGTGCAGCCCACTACAAAGCCAGGGTTTTTGCCTTGTTTTATAGATGACAATCAAAGCTCTACAGTAGAAAAATTTAAAAGAGAAGTTCACACAGATTTAGAGTTATATTTAGTAAGCAGTGAAAAAGACATTCACCAGACATTCATGACAGGTGTACTTTCCTGATGCATGTCTGTAAATTGTGATCCATCCACCTGTAGTATATGTTTGGTGAATGTCCCAGTCACTGCTTTATAAATATGCCCCCAAGATGTCCTGCGCCAACAGACCTAAGAACTTCGGAAATGATCTAAAAATATGACCCTTTTTTCTCAGGCTGAAATCATGTAACGTTTCCTCAGTGAAACTTAGAATATGAGGATGTATACTTCACATATGCGCCTAGTGGAGGTAGAACACGATACAGTGGGTACTGATAGGGAGCACAGGAGAGAGATTGCTGGAAAATAGTTATAGTGCTGTATGAAAGGAAATACTTAAAGTGATTCTTAATGTCAGGACTGATAGTCGAGAATGGGTTAACACTGCTTCTAGTAAAGAAACATTTTAAAATGCATATTTGAATTTTTAATATGCATGGAATTTAAAATACAATGTCAATGTTGTTGCCCTGGTAAATGCAATGTCTTTGAGGCTTCTATATGATCTAAACGAAGGTATCTCAGAGGATGTCTATAATAGCACTCTCAGAATATTGGAAGATGAGGTCAGGTTTGGCCTATAGATTTCTATTGCAGAATAGTGAACTGGCACTTACAATATATTAATAAAGCTGTAAATAGTGATCAGTAATTGTTTTAATCAAACTATATGTGCTTAGTATTGAGCTTCGTCTCCTCTGCATTTCTATATAAATATTTCCCCCACTAAAACATTTTTCATGTTGTAGAACTTCACTTTTTTATTTTGTGTAATGCTTTAAATACTGTCTCCACCCATTGGCTTAAGGCCCTTTGCAAACCCCGTGTCCTTTGTAATGGTGATTGTTTTGAATTTGTTTACCTCTGAGGATTGGAATGCCTATCCCAGATGATACTTTCATGTGAATAGGGTAAATCAAACTCCTCTGGTTGAAATTCTTATACTGTTGGGGCATACTGCTGCAACAAAAACAAAATCATTAGCTAGCACAGCATAACCCTACCCACAACCAAAATGCCTCCGTTTTTAAAAAAAATAGTCCCTCAATAGACTCCAAGAATAGGATTTTACAGTAAGCACAAAAATCCTTTTTTTCCATCCTTTGATAAACACAGGAATTCTTGCACTGTTGGAACATCCAAAAGCAGACCAACAGATGGTGGACAACATAGCAACAAGGACTATCAGGCCCAAGAAAAAAACATTATATAAAAAGAAGACTGCATGCAGCTGAAACAGCTGCCTGAAGGTACATCTAGACTACAGCACTATGTGGACCTAAATCAATTCTCATTCTGCATTCTTACAAAGTACAATCACTCAAAGAGGCTGCCATCATGGAGACTATTGGGGAATCCTCAAGGTACATGCAAAGAAAACAAAAAGACAGCACCTTCTCCTACTGTATTAACATTTATTAATAATAATAATATTATTAAAAAGACATCAAACTACTCACATGTACCCCTGAGAAACAAACTGTGTATGCCAGAAATCTCCTGAATGACAGTCACAGTTAGCGTCAACTACCACAGGGCTGTGTGAAATATATAGCAGCTAACGTGTTTCGGTGGTGGTACCCCTTCTTCAGAGCTAAAGGGTGAATAACCTAACAATTGAAGCTGCCATCAGATTAGGCCAGAATATCCACCTGGTAGTGCTGTGTCTTGATTGGAAAGAGTAGAACCCAATCCCTGTCTAGAGTCCCTGACAGGTTTTACAGACCTTCATTGAGAATCCCTGCCAGGACTTCCAGAAGACCCGCCAGTACCTCTAATGGTAGTGACTGGAGACCTGCCATTACTTCTAATGTCCCCCATAGAATTCAGGCTGGTAAAATCAATGATCGTCATAGAATCAAGACCAGAACATGCACAATGCCCTGAAGGAAGCTGGGTGTGTCATTTCTAATTCAGACAGGTATTTAAGCACTAGTTCTGCAAAGGGCCGGTGCCGTGTTTTCAAGCCAGCTTCCTGAGTGTACAAGGGTGGTAATACTGTTGTTTTTTTCCTGTTGCTGACCCGGATATCTGACCCTTCTTCGCTTGCTGCCTGCCCTGAGCGTCTGCCTGTACCCGATTACGCTCCTGTCTTCTGCCTTACTGAATGATTACTCGTTTCCAACCTGGACGGTCTGACCACTCTCTGTTAGCTGCCTGCCTCTATCCCTGCCTGAATCCAACTATGATATTGTCACCTACCTACTGGCTGCTATCCTGGACCATCCAACCATTCTCTGGCTCTCTTGTAGGGATTAATAGATGTAAGGTGCAGCGCTAAAAGCCTCTCGGTGATATACCCCAAAACCTGTGGTTAATGTAGACTATAATAATAAATAAAGTGCATATAAAGGAATTATTATTATATAGATCACTCACATCTATGTGTATAAAGGTGTACCACAAGTGATGGCTAATACATACAAAAATTCGATATTCAAAAGTGCGTTAAAACATCTCTCCAGGGAAAAAACGGGTATGTGTGTCTAAACAAACTCTTCCTGAATTGCTACAAAATGCAGTGAATCAAAATTATATAAGTGTCAAATATTGCAACAACACAACATTTATCCAAAATGGCAACAAAGTATACACAATGTGAGAAAAACTAAACAATGATGAAAAGAGTTTTCCTTAGATCTCTCGTAACTAGCCGAAAGTAAAAAAGGAAATACTCTGTTTAAATGAAGCAGAAAAAAGAAGAAAAACACCAAAAAAGTCCATATTCTTTTTCAATCTCTTTTCTTCCAAAACGAATAAAGATAAAAAAAACGAATAAAGATAAAAAACAAAAAACAAAAAAAGTGTCTTTTTCCTCAAGGATCCATCCAAACGTGAAATCAATGTGTTTCTCAAATTTTAAGACTGGGCTGGTGCTTATACTCTACGCCTCGGATGAGACTGTATGTCAGGGGGTGTCAATGTGACAGTTCCAGGTTGCCCCCCGCCAGCTTAACAAACTGGCATCTTTCATAAGGATCTTTCAGGACATGATAGTAAGGGAATTCCCGGAATCCAGAGTGGATTCCTAACCCACCATGTCAGGGATAACCTGGTCCTTGATACCAAATTAATTCATCTGTAGGGGAACCTAATTGACTTGTCCCATGATGACAGTATGTTGTGCTGTAGAGGTCTGGAGGGAAACTTGGGCAAATAGATGGAGGCTTCCATCAGGTCCAGAACTCTCATGCAAAAGAAAAGAATCAGGAGATTCCTTGACTGCAAAGCTTGAATCTGAGATGGAAACATCTGCAGTTTCTGTTGTGGAAGAAACCCTCTGACCTAGGCTGCCTCCGGGACTAGACTCAGAAACTTCCAGTAATGATTTCTAAAAGTTCAGATGTACGCAAACCACTTCAACTTCAGAACAGTTAAAACCGCACAGAACATGTGGTGGCTGGGCAGCACAAAGCTGCCTGATAAACTAAAGTTCTTGGGTCACATGATACTGTAAATCCTTTAATGAGGCACCAAATAGTACACATGCACTCCTGCACACTCCCATCCATGTGCTTGCATTCCTCAATTAGGGCTGCATCATCAACAGCTAGGACGTAGGAGGTAAAATAAAATAGCAATATTTCCCTTAAGTAGCCCGTAGTAGAATAATAAAGAGGAGGGCTCCCTCATGTTGCCAACCTGGGAAGTACATGAGCAAGCTTAGAAAAATGGGGAGATTAACTCCCACACAAAATGGGCAATTTACTGCCTCAGCGCCGGACAGATAAATTGATAGGGAATCCCCAGACATACCAGTCTGACCTGAATAGCATAGTCCTGTGTGAACTGGAATACAAATGGTTAGTCACTACCGACTGCAGGACTGTTGCAGGGAGAGCACCAGCATTAATAATAAACTGGAATTCTCCACTTTCTGGCTAACTGGAGATATTTTGACATCTGGACTGGAGAAAATTCCAGAAATTCAGGGCATGAGTCTATCAGTGGTGCTCATTGGTTGACTGGAGGGACTTCCAGGATTTAACATATCTGTCATAACTCTACCAGCAGCTGTTGATAGCAGAAAAAAAAATCTTCCAAACAAACAGAGAACAGCAGAGCATAAAAATAATCATCCACTCTCCTGAGAACACTGCCAAAAGGGCATACAGGCTGTGGGTGAAGTTATCCTGTGCTGGCTCTTAATGGATGAGAAAAAAATATATTATTAGCCTTTTTTGTTTAGGTATATGCACATTGAATTGTTTGTATCTAAAGGAGACACTGGTTCCCATATGCTAACAAAAACAGGTAGCTAAAAGAAACAAAATCAACTATTTTCAAGTATCACATCAGAAAAAGGCAGTAATACAAACTTCTAAATGAAAGCAGAACTGCAACCTCCTATTCTTTTACAGCCTATGAAGGTACTATCTTAGCCTCTAGTTGGATTGCAGTTGCCATGTGCTGCACACATGAACAGCCATAATACCAGCCATTTGAGGGTTTGAATAATTCGGCTAAGAGCTGAAATAAGCACACTGGGAACCCTGATGGTTGGCATGTATTGAAAGTAACTGTTGGCATTTTCCCCCATCATGAACACTCTTTGAATGTATCCAGCATGATTACAGCAGCCTTGCTTTTGCTGTCGTAAGGGCAGGTTTACACCATTTTCTGGACCAGATCTGGTCCGGAAAATGGTGTGAACCTGCCCACAGTTCAAGTGCATTCCAGACCAGAGAAAATGATACTTGCAGTATTTTTATGGTCTTGTCTGGTCTGGAAAAGACTGCGCTGGTGTGAACAGAGGCCAGACATAGCATAGGGATACATTAGGAAGCATTTTGGGTCCAGAAACAATTTGGTCTGGCCTGAGATGATCTGGGTGATGTGTGAATGGGCCCTAAATGTTTAAATATGTGGGGGGGGGGGAGTTATGTACATCTACCAAGGGTTCACACAGTAGTTTCCGTTTTAAACTGATTGCAACCAGCTTACGTGCACATCCAGTGTCAGTTTCAACATACGCAGCAGCCTGTCCAACACTGGCTGCCTATCAATAAATAGAGTAACAAAGGCTAGCAGGGAAACAGACCTTATGACATGATTCCCCCCACCAAAAATCAGTTCTTACATTTTACAGCTACTGTCAGACAATGAAGCTGATATACTAAATGAGCTTGGAATCTTCACACAATAAGTTGCGTGAATATTCACTTCAGTTATCTACTCACGTGAAAAGCAAATGCCTCTTTACTTATTTCATTTGCACATGATTGGATAATAATAAGTAAATATTCGCACAATGTTTATGCGTGAAGATTCCTAACTCCTTCAGTAAATCAACCAAAATGCTCTGACTTCGGCCAATGTGTGTAAAAGTTCTGAAGATAGCTGTCTCCTCTGTAAAGATTGGTCTCAGCAGTACCATATACTGTTCTCATTGCTTATGGTTCTGACATGAGGAAGCAAAGTCACCGCCGGAGGGTGCCGCCCTAGGCAAACGCCTAGTTTGTCTCGCGGTAAATACGCCCCTGCATACACTCATAAAAGACAATAGTTCATGGTACGGGTTCTGTGGCCCTTGTTGCTCTCTCTGACCATGTCACATTGCAGGTTTGCTGCCCACAAACCACCCATTGTGTCTCAGAATTTGTTGCCTATGCCTTCGATCTGACCTACCTATGGTTTATACAATCTTATTGTTACTCACTTCCTAGTCATAGTCATATTTATTCATCGTTTACATGTATAATATGGTACTTACTTGGAGAGAGTTCTCTGCACATCATCTACTGTCATGTTTTTCCTGTATGGTATCTTTTCTTAATAAAAGTTTCTAATATTTAAAACATAAGTGAATGATATGTCAAGCAGACAAAATACAACATGAGACCAAAACAGGAAATAAAATATTTTTATTGAATATTTGCTGAATATGTCAAGGTTTTTAACAACGACCTGAAAACTCTACTGTGGGAATCACTACACAAAGTGAAACTAAAATATAACCACTTCATCAAAAATGAAGGCTTACACAGCAAACTTTGTTAGCCCGCGGGTCACGAGCAGTATGGCAAGAGAAAACACCCGAACATTTCTACGAGATACAAGAGAAAAACTCACACATAGAAACACTCAAGCAGGCAGTAAGTATAGACAAAGGCAACTAGGATTTCTACAGCATCAGATTCTAATACTTTACACAGCTTTGTCCAAAAGGTAGATGTGGCTTTTTGTATGGAATAAACCATATACTGTTCAAATAGCAGGTTCAGTAATGCAAATGTCTGTCCTGTGATACGTTTAGGCAGTACAGTAGAAGCACATCCAGAGATATCAATACATCTGGGGTGGTACGAACCTGCACTTTGAGCATACCTGTTAGACATTTACACATAGGTTGGGAAAACAAAATAAGCTGAAATAGTATGATGAATTTTGGTCAGTTTAGTTATTTTAGATATGTGTCACCTTACTATTTCAGATTATGCAGCATACAATTTGCCTTCTTTTAGGGTATGTACACACATGTAAAGTCCAATGCTCACAAATATACTCATCAAAAACAGTACTGAATATATCTACAGTGTGGTCATCATTTGAGAACCATAAATACACATTTGCTGTCCCTAAAGGTAAATTCATACAGTATCTAGCTATTTTAGTCCATCAGCACAAACAGCAGCAATAATGTACAGATTGCAGTAATCCGCAGCAACCAATCAGACTTCACTTTACTTAAATCAGTGGAATAAAAATTTATTGCTGATTGGTTGCTAAGGGTTGCCATATTTTGCAGTTTGTCCTTTGCCTTGAATTTGTATTACCGTGAATAAGTATATCCCCCTCTAATCGCTCTAGTGTATACATACCCTCATTTTTGCCTTTCAAAAACCAATACAGCAGTGTACCTAGTGTTGTTACAATTCATAGCAGCTATAGGAAACCTTTCCTCTCAGCAGTTACCAAGGAGCCACACAATCCAGCATGACCTTACAGCAAGAAGCACGCATTGTATGCTTGGACCTTTACTTCATCGGTGGGCAGATATTGCCCAAAAATGATTTAGAGTTGGACAATTTCTGACACACTGTACAGTATTTAGTGAAATAATCATTCAGGAGTATATTTCAATCACATGCAACAGTACTGATATTCAACAATACTCATTGCTAAAATTAAAATAGTATATTTCCCCTTGGCAGTAGAAGATGGTATCATTTTTTCATTGACACCCCTTATATAAACTTAATGCAAGGTAGTGTGAGGACTGTTTTCTCTACTTTGTACCCATCTTACCATCTTTTAAGAAAAAAGACAAATACAAATCTTATACACATTCTGTGCAATGAAAAAAATGTACAGTAATAGCTTATTTTATGCTGCTGTCCAAGGTCTATCCACCAAATGATATGCATAAAGGATATATTCTACTATATTCATTGATATTTATATATTATTTATAATATATATAGATAGATAATTTATGGGTTATATTGCACAGTGCTCAGTACATTGCTGTGTGATCTACCTATGACCAAGATCCAGCATAGCTCCTAGTTTCTAATTGGTCCATAGTAACCTGTTTGTGCTATGCTCTCCTGCAGCAGTGCAGTAGAAAAAGATGGCAGTATCAGTACAATATCACTATAGAATTAATTGATTGCTATTCACTGAGAGAACTAAGTTTTATCTAAGCACACACGGCAGTCACAGTGATACACAGAGCAGTCATTTAAGACTTATGGAATGACTAATAGCTTCATAATAGTGCCATTTACTACAGAATAACATTGAAAACATTTAAAAATGCCTCCTGAAATGAGCATCTAGTATACACAAGAGGGTGCTCCAGTTTGCTAGCACTTGTATTTTGTTTTATACCATTTTTAAAGGACAAATTAAAACTCATTATACAAATAGTAAATATATATAAAAAAGGTCACTAGCTGTTTTGGCTTACTTGAAGTGCATTCAGAAGTATGGCTAAATTAGTTTAGTCTTTTTATATAT
>NW_017306313.1:89380-104590 GCF_000935625.1 Nanorana parkeri
AGAGCGAGAGAGAGAGAGAGAGAGAGCGAGAGAGAGAGAGAGAGGGTCACAATACTGTTTGTTAACTATGAAAATGTGACTGGGTATTCATTGCGTAATGCTTTCCAGCAATGTTCAGTATGCCTCACAATCTGTCATTATAACAAGATTTTTTTTTATGACAAACACACATATATATGAAAATGTGTCATGTGTTAACATATGGATAAATCACAAGATGTACATTCTATGTAAAGCTAAAATTTACAGAAATGAGTGAAGGTGGCAAGTAAAAATCAAGAGATGTCATGATAAAATATACTGAACTGTAATCTACATGCATATGAACTTGAAAATATGGAGAATGTTGCCTGTCTTGTATTCAAATGTATCTGTTCAACCTCAGATTTAAGATGTCCTTTAAGATGTCAGTGCAACTCTACTAGTGCCTTGTAAGTTGGAATTTCTCCTGGAATGCGGGCGATACAATAGATAACCTGTAATATTATCAGCTCTTTTATAATTAGTCAATTTACATTTTGTCTTAAAATAGAACATCTTATTAAAAACATTAAATTATACACATAATAAGAAACGTTTACGACATACAAATACATAGACTAGAAATCAATGTAGGCATACTGTTATATACAAGAGTGTGTTAACAACAAATTGATTCATGCTCTATCTACACATCATATTGCTTAAAAGAAGAGTAAGAGGGCAGTTTTGTGGTGCACAACTGGGTTTCTTTTGGAGAAGGACATTTAAATTTGTGCAAATAAAATGAATTTGGTACAAATGACCTGAAACAGGAATGCATGGAAAGACATGAAAGGACCCATACCACTGAGGTATTTACATATACTGGCTAAAGAGCACTATGTGGGCAACAGCAGATAGAATTTGTTTTTATTTCTTTACTCCAAGCATTGCATCTACTTCCTCCTCAGGGGTTAAAGTGTGCCACTGTGCAATGGGTCGTCTTGGGTTGGCCAACATGTCTGACCAATGCCGGAGTTCCGCGCCAGTGCAGTTGTATCCTACAAACACCTTTCCAATAGCATCGTTTTTTCCAATCTTGTCATAGTCCAAAACTGTCACAACAACCTGCACTTTCTATAAAAAAAAGAAATAACTATGAGTATGTAGAGATAAAATATAATACATACAACACATTTAATATAGTTTAGTACAGCTAGGCATTTAAAAAGTTAAAGTGTGTATGTCATTAGCCAACCTTCCTGACTTAGTCAATGCACTCTTCCTCCTGTGGCTGTGACACCCTCTGGATGACAAATTAGGCTCATGGCAGGAGGCTACACTAAATGGGCCTGATTTATCAAAGCACAAAAAATGTTCAGTTTGCAAAGTTGGTAGCTTAGCTTAATTTAGCTTGTTAAATAAGGTATGTTCACTTTAAATACCTGAACATGTACAAGGGAAACTAAATTTTTTTTTTCTTGCACATGGTTAGATGATTACAGTGACCACAACTTCACCTTATTTATTAAACTAGTGAACATTAATTTTGCTGAACAATCTCTGCTGCTTTATAAATCATCCCTATTGACCACAATGACCCACTCCATAAGGCACAGAATACTCCACTATTAGTTTATTTTTATCTTTCTGATTCAAATCATTTATCAGCTATTGCAAGAGTACAATAAACAAAGTTAGAACTTGTAATGTATGGAGTGGGTAATGGTGAAGGACTTGTTTTCAAAGTTGCTAGGCCACACTTGTGAAAGAGATCAATCAAATGTTAACAGTTTTATCATGTATTATAATGTTATAAAAACCTTGTTTAACCACTTGACATCTGCAACCTGCATGTGGTCTTTGCCAACATTCTTGCTCTTGTAAATGGCACTCTACATTCTACTTTGGAACTAAATTAGAGACTGCAATGTCACTGATAGCACTGGTCTCACACTAATAATTTGGAACCACACTGATTGGGCTCTGATCATGTTATTATCATGAAAGCCAATCATGGTGATCACACGGGTTGTTTACAAAACAGGCCTGTCGCCTCAACTGCCATTGTGCTTCACACAGAAAGATGCACAATGACAGCTGAAGCTGATATGCTGCAGCTATTAATTTAAAAAACAGACGTTAAAAAATTATTAAAAACATTTAAAACAGAACTCCAGTCAAAAAAATTATCACCCATGCAGTGGGGCTACCTCCACTACAGTGCTCTATTTTCTTGAGTCATCGAGTCCTATACACTGTGTATAGGACGTGTGGATGCAGAGGAACATGCTACTGTTGCAGCAGAGGAGAAGACAGGCTGCAGGGAACGGTGTCCGAGGTTCAGGTGAGTATAACGTTTTTTAACCTAGACACAAACGAGCACTTAACCCATGCAGTGTGGGGATAGTCCCACTGAAAGGGTTAAGATTTGTTTTTCCCCAGAGTCCTTCTTTAGGTAATTATGAAATGGTTAATGTAAATTGCATTTGTTTAAACATTTTTGTCATTTTGTTAGTTATAATAAAAAAATAAGCATATAAACAGTTTTCAAAATAAAAACCTTACATGTCCTCAAGAAACATAAGAACTATTTAGGTAGGTAAATTATTTACAGAGTTATAGTCAAATTAACCAATGCGCTCTAATGCTGCAAAATTTGGTGTGGACATCTAAGCTTTAATGATCATTGGTCAGGAAAGGGTTAAACATAGTTTGAAATAATCCTTTTGATGCTCCTATGTTGTCGCTGATTGAAAGCAACAGTCTCTGCTGTAATTATTGGTAGCCAGAGACCATGTGAGCTTAGGCTCCAGAACACCAATTTTCTTTGATGAGAAAAAAAAATGATATTGTAAAATTGTAATGTTGCCTTGTGTCCCATCAATTTTATAATGACAGATCTACTTTCATAAAAACTACGGAGAGAATATTCTGGTTCTGTAAGCCAATCCACATAATCTTATTCCTGATGAGAATGAATATATGACTATACAGTCTTCATATCTGGAAAAAAGCTCCACGGATCCAAATCGCATATCTACTCCATGGAAAGCAGATTATGATAAGGCAAATTAGCTGTCAAATATGACGTGGGGAAAAGAAGGAAAATCTCATTTGCTTTTATCTAGATAACATTTATCAGAACACCTCTTACTATTTAGTCCTTGATGTTCTTAGTAGAGCCTGTATTATTTAAACACAATGTCACGTATGAGTTTGGCACTCCATAATGACATATTGCTCAGGATGGAATGTTCAGCCCTGTTTCTTTTTGAACATAATGGTAGATAAAAATACACACTAATTAGTTAAAAGTGACTGAATAGCACTAAAAACGTGTACCCATACTTTGTTCAAAGATACATCCATATGTAATAATAAGGTTTTTAAAAGGGAAACAGAGTAATTCAGTTGAATCGTTTTCAAGGTCATTTGAGAACATGAAGAATATGGTAATGAAAAGCCTTAATACATGTGTTTGAAAATAGAACAAGGCAGAAAACATGTTTGGATGCTCCAAGGTGATGTTTTAGATTACCTGAATTTGCTCAAATGGTACTTCAAAGCTGAAAGACTCGTTGTAGTAGGGATTTAGAGTATTCTTCTTAATAGTTGTCTTCTTTTTTTTCAGTCTCTTGCCATTCTGCATGAGATGGATTTTCACATAGGGATCTGAAAAGATTTAAATTTAATTAGAAGTGCGTACACTGAATGCAAAGGTCTGTGAAAAGGTATTTAACATTTCTGTGCAAACAGTTGTTAGCAGTATATAATAAGACCACCGATGATTGCTCTAATAGTTAACCCGTGCAAAGCAATTCTGCATAAGAATGTGTGTGACTCTAGAAGGTCATGAAATGAACAATAAAGTTGTCTCTCAAGTAATTAAAGCTGACCTCTAATCAGATATAAATGACACAGCTCTAAGCAGATATAAAAGACCCACACTGCATGGGTTAAGTGCAAATTTTTGTCTAGGTTCAAAAATAAAAGTTATACTCACCAGATCCTCAGAGCCTGCTTGTACTTAGTCCAGTCCCTGGAGCCTCTCTCCCCTTCCGCTGCAGAAGTTTAAGGTCCAGTGAGTCATCATGTTTTATACACCGTGTATAGAACGTGAAGACGCTGAGGGAAATACCATCGGCTTGCAGTGTGGGGGTGCCGAAGTGTAAGGGTTAATAAAAAAATGTATTCTGCTTTAAATGTGTTTTTAATGCAAGCAATGTAAGTACTTGATTGCGACTTGGTTTTAGCCTCTTGCAGTCGACTGTACAGTCTGTATAGCAGAGCTAAAAAAGGTGAGGATGAAGCAGTGCAAGGATCCAATCAGGTGAGCTGCAGTGTAGGGAGTCATGCTAATAAGAGGAGAGAGCAGAGTGAGGAATATTTGCTCACCACTGTGTTGCTTCTCCTTTCCGTTTTCAATCATAGGGTATGGTGGGGATGGGACCTGTAAGTAAAAGTGAAACTGCCGCACAGAAAAATCAGTTCCCCTTCTTTGCCAGATAGGGCTGTTCTGTAGGGCAGAGATGTGTAAATCTCCATACTGGAGGGATGGAAAAAAGGTAAAACAGCTCTCATATATGTATCTAATCTGTGTATTAATCTCTTTGTCTGGAGTTCAGCTTTATGAGTATTACATATTAAAGTGGAACTCAAGCCAAAGGTTTTTTCTAGTTTTGGATAGAGTATGGAAGTGTTGAAATCCGTCAGGTGTTTATTGCCACCTCTCTTCCCACTGGATAAATTTGCCCCCAACTTCTACTCTAGACACGAAGGGAGCGTAAATCTAGCCAAAGCATTGTGTTCTAACTATAGTTCATATGATTGTACACTGTTCTTCCCCTTTAAGATGATAAAATAAGCTGTTTATAAGCATTGCCTGCATTATTGTAATGAGTTGAGTGCAGTCTGTCTGCATTTGTCTTAAGGAAGCTCCCATCAGAATCAGGTGCATATGACCTCACATTAAACTTTTATAATGCATGTTATTGAGTGGAAAAGCTGATCTTTTTTACATTTCTTTATATCTGAGCTTCTTAACAACTTGCTTCCTACACTTACTTCTGGGTGGAGGCTTTAAAGCCAAATTCTAGCCAAAACATTTTATTTTGTTTTGGATAGAGCAGGGAACGGCTTTATTGCTGTCTGTGTCTCTAGTGGGAAGTGGGATTTTTCTTTACTTCCTGTTAGGGCAGGAAGTGATGGCAAATCTCTCCAATGGCAACACAGAGAAAATAATAAAAATAAATTTTTTATTAGAATAAGGAAGTACTTCTGACAATGTTTTTATTGCTCTCTGTGTCTTCCAGGGCTGGTGACAACCTTTGACTGAATATCATGTTTTGTTGCCAGGACCGAAAACGACTGGGTAGAACTCCTTAATAGAGTCACAGAGAGAAATAAGGAGAATTAATACTCTTTCTCACCTTATAAAACAAATGGTTGGAATTAAGCTTAAAGAGGAACTCGGGGCAACCTTTTTATTAACCCTTGCAGTAGGGCTACCCCCACACTGCAAGGGTTAATTGCTCATTTTCCCCCTGGGGAGGAAAATAAAAAAGTTATACTCACCCGAACCTCTGAGCCAGCATGTTCTTAGACTGGTCCACTCTGCTGCAGTGGTCCAAGGTCCCTGAGTCATCACATTCTATACACTGTGTATAGGATGTGAGGATGCCAAGGGACATATCCATCACTGCAGCGTAGGAGAAGACAGGCTGGAGGGAGTGCTCTGACAGCCAAGCGGCTTTGAGTTTCGAGTGAGTATAACTTTTTTATTTTCCTCCCTAGACGAAAATGAGCACTTAACCCTTGCAGTACGGGAGTAGTCCCACTGCAAGGGTTAATAAAAATGCTGCCTAAAGGTTTTTTGCTTATATGGATAAAAGGCATGCATAAGCTATTCAGAAAGATGTGCAGAGAATCTGCTGCTGAAATACAAAGGCTAAATAAAACACTCTTAAAGTGTAGCTTTTCACTGTTTATTAAACAAAAGCAATCTGTGAAGTTAATCTCTGGGCTGTTCTGTGGGCCATAAACTTTTATTTTAAGTTTATCTCCATTAAACTCTTTTTTTTATAAACTTTTATCACAGAAGCAGCAAATGCAATTACAACTTTATAGTTGTTATTACAGACTGAAATTCCAAGCAAGAAGTTGTGATTCAACGCATGTTACAGAATTTACTTTTATGTGGCATTTTGTTCCTGCAGTAAAAGCTGAATACGCAGCAAACACATTTTTTATTTCCGAAGGCACGTTCAATCAGAAAAGCTGATTGGAAATACAGTTGCATTCTAAATTATGTTTGAATGTTCAGACACCTGGTGAAGCACACTTTGCACTTAAAACTATGTAGTTCACTAGCCCTGTGGAATATGCTGCCCCTCTTGATGACCATTGTAGCATGAGGGAGTCTATCAAATGCATGATATAAAATATCCCAGCAGACACTGCTCTCTTGGGACACTGCAAGCGTGAATACACGCAGGCACAGATGGCTTGCTATCTTCACAGAAGCCAATGAAAGGGGAATGGACGGCTCGGTGGATTTGGAGACGTGAGAAAATCTTTAACAGCAGAATCCATTAGATCAGTGCCCAATATTCTACAAGAGTATAAGCCAGTAATACATGTAGCCTTTGAAAAAAAACTACATCCGAAAAGACAGGTTAGGTTTTTCTATTTTGCAAAATGAAAATATATTTGTAAAAGATTTTATGCTGTGACAGATGTTTAAAAATTTTAAATGGTATGTTCCCTTGTTGAAGGTCAGCTATGTAATCGCTCAAACCAGAAGGTAAAATCGTTGTTAGGGTTTTGCAAGCGGTACCTTTCCTAAAAAGTTAATGCTGACATTTTCTCCACTTCTGTTATAGGTAGTAAAATCGTATCACAGCTTCAAAAGCATAGCACAATATAGCAGCTTTCTGTAATCTTACTGACGTCCAGTTATCAGTCTAACAATCTATTATTCATTTGTATACTTTGCAGTATTACCTTTACTGTGAAGTTGTTCAAGCTGGTATTAAATCCCAATTGAACTTTCACTTTAAATCAGTTCAATACATGCAGGTGCTTAAAAAGAAAAGATGTGCAATGTCTTACAGTTTATTCTCTTTAGAAAGCAACCACAGCTTGAGTTAAAAGTGTGGAAGCACTGGTGTCTCTACACAGAGGCGGCTCTTAGGCAAAACCTAAACATGAGGCCCCACTCAGGCCTGTGGGGTCTTACCAGGGCTCTGTGGGGTTTAAGCAGGCTGGTGAGACCCCGCAGAGCCCTAAATTAGGGCTCTGTAGGGTTTTACCAGAGCTCTGTGCGGTTTCACCAGTCTGGTTAGACCCCTCAGTGCCCTGGTGAGACCCCAAAGAGTCCTGGTTAAACTAGGGCTCTGTGGGGGTCTCAGCAGGGCTCTGTGGGGATCTCACCAGTCTTGGTGAAACCCCACAGAGCCGTGGGGAGACCCTACAACGCCCTGATTTAATCAGAGCTCTGTGGGGTCTCACCAGCTTGTTTAGACCCCACAGAGCCCTGGTAAAATCCCAAAGAGCCCACCAGGGTAGGGTCCCAACATGGTTCTGTGGGGTTAAAAAAGGGCTGGTGAAACCCCACAGAGCCCTGGTGAGACCCCACACAGGCCTGGTTAAACCAGGGCTCTGTAGGGTCTCACCAGCACCAGGGCTCTGTAGTGTCTCATCACCAGCCTGGTTAGACCCCTCAGAGCCTTGGTGAGACCACAAAGAGCCCTACTGAGACTTCAAGAAGCACTGGTTAAACCAGTGCTCCGCAGGGTCTCACCAGGACTCTGTAGGGTCCCACCAGCACCAGGGCTCTGTAAAGCTCTCTACGGTCTCACCATGGCTCTTTGGGGTCTCACTAGAGCATCAGGGCTCTGTGGAGCCTCACCAAGGTTCTGGGGAGTCTAACCAGCCTTATTAGACCCACAGAGCCCCGGGCAGACCCCACAGAGCTCTGGTAAACCTGTAGGGTCTTACCTGGGCTGTGTATGGTCTCACGAGCACCAGGGCTATGTCGGATCTCACCAGCCTGGTTAGACCCCACAGAGCCCAGTTAGACCCCAAAGAGCCCTGATTAAATCAGGGCTCTGCAGGGTCTCATCAGGCATCTGTAGAGTTTTGCCAGGGCTCTGTAGGGTCTCGGCAGGGCTATGTAGGCTCTCGCCACCCTGGTTAGACCCCTCAGATGCCTGGTGAGACCCCACAGTAGCAGGGTTCTGTGGCGTCTCACCAGCCTGGTTAAACCCCTTCAGGGCCCTGGTGAGACCCCACAGACCAGGGATCTGTGGGATCTCACCAGGGCTCTGATGGGGCCTCACCAGGGTAGCAGGGATCTGTGGAGTCTAATCAGGGCGAGATCCCAAAGAGCCCTGGTTAAACCAGGGCTCTCCACAGGGCTCTCACCTGCTTTCCACAAGGCTCTCCAGGCTGCCACTCCAGTACTGTGTGTGCTGTGCTGGCCGTGTCCTGTGGGTGTCTCCATCAGCTTCTGCAGTTAAACTCCGCCCTCCCCGCCAGAGATCCTCGTGTGGTGGATGGGAGGGGTGAGGTCTCTTCTCATTGGCTGGTGGGCGGAGCTTCGTGCAGAAGACCGAGCCGATGGTCCGCACCAACGATCAGGTAATGGATGAGCTCTCAGCCCTGTCACTGTCAAACTGAGAGTCTTAGTTTGACAGCTACAGGGATGAGAGCTCACAATGCTACCTGGCTGCCGTTCTGACAAGGCAAACTAGGCGGCCGCGAGGCCTAAGGCGACCGCCTAATTTGCCTAATTAAAGAGCCGCCTCTGTCTCTACAGAGATCCGACCCCCTGCTGTGTCACAACTATAACCCTGCAGTCAGCAAAGCTCATGCTCCCTGCTGATTGGATAGCTCTAGTTCTGCATGTATAATTACTTCCTATCAGCAGAATGATTGTTGGTGGACTAAGCTAAACAGCCATTTACAAAACAGAGGAAGATGCATTACACAAAGTGCTCAATACAAACATAAGTATAATTTGCTGCTGTTTCAAGCAACAGCTTAGGGCATATTATAATATTTACTAGACAATCACCATACCTCTCAGCATTCTGAGATGAGAAAGAGGGACACCTTCTAGCACCACATATTTAGACACACCCCGCCAGATCCCCAGTTATGCGGACCATTAAAAATGTATAAGACAAAAATGACTGGCTAAACCCAATATTGCTTTTTCCACCGTTATTGTTCCTTTATACTGGCTTTTGAAAATAGAAAACAAGATAATTAAGAGATAAGATGAACGTTTAGGTGCATAAAACATTTTTGATAGTTAAATGGTACATTTTCATAGATATCTGTACAATAGGCCAAAAAGAGGGACAACAGAGGAGGAGATAGGGACAGGGGCATTTGTTTCCAAAAGAGGGACAGTTCCTCCAAAAGAGGGACAGTTGGGAGGTATGCATTCACCAATCACATTTCCACTATTTATAACAGAGTCAGTGTGCACCTGATGAATGTAATAGACAGTGAATGACCAGCAAATTTACAATGAGATGTAAAAACAGTTTTTTTAACTTCACCAGTTTTTCAAAGTAAGCAGTACATTATAACTTCACGGACCCATTACCAGTTTAACTCAGGGTGAAAATTATTTTAAATGAATAAAAAAAGATGAATAAACATTGAAAAGGATCTTTAATGGCTTTTACACTCCATTCTTTCAAATATTACATTAAATATCATGGTCAAAATAAAGCTACATTTTATCAAAGTCCAGCAAAGCAAGATTGATTTTTCATTCAATCTTAATAAATGTGCCTCCAGACAATACTAATATCCACCAGAAATAAATGCTTGGACAACAGTGTCATTTGTGGCACCTTTCTTAAAATAGTTGAATTTCTCCCCAATAATACAATACCCTGAATCCAATACTATATTCTATATAACACTGAATCCATAGGATAATAATAATGTTTTTTATAATGCTTTTTTCTAAGGGCTCAAAGATGTTTACAGAACATAGTACATGTATAAAAGCTAGTAAATAAGAGCAAATTAATACCATGGGTTAAAAAAACAAACAGGTGTATTTAAAAAAAAAATATGAATGAAGTAAGAAGGCTTGTACTGAATACACCGCAACTACAGGCTCAATCTGGGAATGTCCAGGTTTTTTTTTAATATAAGGATTGTAGGTAACATGTTAGGATATATAGAATAGCTTTAATCGATACTTCATATACTGTATATGGTACAGAAGTTATTCAGTAAGCAGACAAATTTCAAATTATATTCTCTATATACCTGGCCGCCGGTGGAGGGTTTGGAGAATTGGGATTAGCACATTTGTAATAAGAAAGGATGCAGTATTTTTCAATAACTGTTATGGTTGCTGGACCTTTTCTGGAAGTTATAAAAACAAAGCATCACAATAATCCAGTTAGGGGAATACAAATCCTTGAATTAGGATTTGAAACAGCTGATGCTTAAACTGTATATATGACTTTTGCAGCCAAATTGGGATAACACTATTTTATGTGTTACATATTCCCATTCATATAGCATAAGCTAAAAAAAAATGCTTTTATATATAAATGCAGTTTATTTTGCTTTTACTTTGGTTAGGGTTTCTTCGCTCTTAAGGATTTAAGGATTAAATGTTTTACTTGCCTTCTCCTTTGTAATGTTAGGAGGGGTTGTGACGGGTGAGAGGGTTTGCATTGTATGTTAATGAAAATTTCAAATAGTAAACAAACACCACACCGTACTACAAAGTCCTTAATTTGAAAAAACAAAACAAAACACAACACCGTTGTTGACAAGTACCGCATACTCATTCACAAGGTGGGGCAGCATTCAGATAAGTCCCCCTGCCCACAGACCCCACAACCCTAGCCCAGTCCCCCCCTGGCAAAAAACCCTCCCCACGTTGAGGGCATGTGGCTTGGTATGGTGCAGGAGACACGCACGCACGCTCGCCCCACCCTTTCCTTCTCTGCCAGCCTGCTGCTTAGATCAAGGGTCTGTTAAGAGAGTTTAGGGGGGATCCCATGCTTTTTTATGTTTTTTTTGTCATTGGGGTCCCCCCTGAAAATAATCTTAGGCCTAAAGGGTCTGGTATGAATTAGGGAGGTGACTCCATGCTGTTTTTTTAATATTTAAAAATTTAGCAACATCAGTTCATTTTGAATGACATTTGGAAAAAATTTCGGATGCATATAAATTTTCGTTATAAAAAATTTGGATATGTTTGGATATGTTATTTCTTTCATTCAGAAATTCGGTATGCATCTGAATGTCCGAATGTGCTAATATTCATCCAAATTTCAATTCAGAATTAAATGAATCTTACATATCTAGTTTATAACTTAATTATGAAGAAGTTAACAGCTCAGGGCTGAAATAGTTGAAGTAGCCCCTAAAATGCAGGTCATTGAAAAAAGGGGTTAATGTATACAGTCTGATCATCTCAGCTAGCATTTCTTATCACAGTAAGACATTTGTATGCACACAGATAAATTGCAGCCTGTCTATTTCTCTTAGTACAGGATTCCTTAAAACCCTTAAAGAGGAACTCCAGGCAGACTAAAACTTAACCCTTGCAGTGGGGCTAGCCCCGCACTTTAAGGGTTAGGTGTTCATTTCCGTCTAGGATGTAAAACTTTCCATTGCTCCAAGTTCAGGTGAGTATATCTTTGTTATTTTGGACCCTAGATAAAAACGAGCACATAACCCTTGCAGTAGGGGAGGGGGGCTGCAAGGGTTACGTTTTAATCTTCCTGGAGTTCTTTGAATAATCCAAACTATTAGCTATGTTTTTTAGGCTTGTCATTTAACTATAGAACACTAAACAAAAGGTCCTTTCTTTTTTGATTAATGCGTGCTGTTCACATTCTTGAAATAGCCAAGAGTTTTAAAAATTAGAATGCTACTGCTATCTCTTACTTCAAAGTTTGCTTCTCTGCCTTTATTTTTTCACACCAAACATTATAAGCTAATCACAGTACACCAGTAAAGTAGCAGCATTATTATGTCTTTCTATTGCCATGCTTATCAAGTTATTGCTAAATGACTTCAGACTCAGTACAAAATGATGCCTCTCCATGCATTGTCAAATTTTGAACTCTTTGCCTTTCCTTCACTGTTTACCCTCTTTTTTGCTTCCTTCTTGTATTCTTCCTATCTCCCTCTTCTCTCTCCACTTATTTGTTCTGCTTAGTGCTCATCATCATATATTATCTTAGAATTAGTTGTTACTTTGCATTTGTTAGCTATGAAGCTGCTAGCCCATCTAATCAGAACAAAGACTGATAGCTCCATAGTGGAGGTTGCAGGCCACTATACCAAACTTACTATGCAGATGACATTTTTATGTTAGTAACAAAATCCATTATCTCCATTCCTAACCCTTTCCTTACCCTTCAACAATTTGGCCTATATCTATGCAAAACCAATCAAGAGATAACCTCAAATTTCCCATACTTAAGCATGCACCTTACAGCAGACTACAGCGCCCTTTAATAAGCCACCTACCTCTTCTTTTTATACAACTACATAAACAATATACGGTAAACAATAAAAAGACTACCCATATACTGGCTGGGCAGGATTACAGCAATAAAGATGGTTTTGCTACGTAAATGTCTTTATTTCTCTCATGTGTTACCCATAGTTATGCCTGCCTACCACACTCTAGCCCTATAATCTTATATACTTAATTTCATCTGAGGGAAAACAATTCAAACAATTGCTAAACAAATATTATATTGTTCTTAAATAAATGGGGGACTAGTGCTGTCACATGTTCTTAAATACTATCAAGCCTCTCAAATTACCCAGATGCCCTTGCATCATGTCACCTCAGAGACACAACTGTGGGTATCTTAAAGTGACATTAAACCCTCAGATTTTTTAACATAAAACAATACTGTAATGTGTGCCTTACTGTAATCCATGGTTGTTTCCCTTCTCTTTGCTGCTCATCCTTTTAAATCTGTATCTCTTCTCATGCTCTGCAGAACTTCTGTTTTGCAGCAGACTGCCTTGTCTCTGGACTGGATACACGGTGTCTGTGTATCCGTTTGTATAGGCTTGTAATCTGAGCCAGCACTACAGGAAGAGGCCCTGAGCTGAAAAGGGAAGTTCTCCCCAAGCATGAGAAGACATGATGATTTAAAAGGAAGAGCAGCAAAGAGAAGGGAAACTACCATGGATTACAGTAAGGCACACATTACAGTATTGTTATATGTTAAAAAATCTGAGGGTTTAATGTCACTTTAAGAAGCATAGATATGCTCCCCCATAGGAATTCATACGGGTCTATTCACTAAGCTGCCGAAGGATCTATCCGTAGCTTCCGATCCTTCGGCTAGCTTTGGCCTCAGGACCCCTTCGGTTCAGCAGAACTGAAGGGCAGCTGTAGGGCTATTCATTATGCATTTGCCATATTTCAATCTTTGGTATGCTTTTTTATGACAGGTACCATATCAAAATAAGTGTTTTTAATAAATACCTACTGAAAGCAAAAATATAGCCCAAAAGAGCAAAAACATTTTTTTTCCATTTTGAAATGCATGTATTGCTTTTTTTTTTCATAATAACCTTTGACATTGTCGCAATTACTTAAATATTGTGCAAGCAAAAAAACGTACACCATATGTGGTTTAAAATGCTCCATTAAATATTATTTCAGGACCTGGAAGAAAAGTGTCATTGAGGTTTATTAAAACTAACGCTAGCTAAGACACAGAAGTGACACATTCTACATATGGTTACCTCTCCTAGTTCTTTGTTATAGAAAGTCTGTACTCTTGCCAACAAATACATTTAGACAGTGGGTGACAAGAAAATAACTCACTGCTACAAATTATTCAGGTGGAATAAAGAAACTGCAGACAAAGAGACGCTGGCACATGAAATACTGATTTTTCTTGAAGGCACTCAATATCTCAAAAGAGGGTTGTTTGAATGCATTTGTATGCATTTGTTTCTGCATGCTGGTGAATTTATACATGGATTGACTCTGTTCTGTTAATATTCATATTTTTCTACTCCTACTGTTCATGAATTCATATTCATGATTTTTTTTTAAAGATAAATTCCAGGCATATAGTTACATATACAGTTCAAATACAGTACATATATGGAAACTGTTTTTCTTGCCTAATGATTTTTGTTTAGGCATGTGATCCAGGCACTCCTGCCAGAGAGCACATCAGAATCCTACACTTTGTTAGACCTTTCTGCAGAGTGTATGATAATACACCCTTGCCTATACGGTGCCCCAGCCTGTGATTGGACAATAAAGGAGAATAATTATACAGATAAGTTAATCTCCTCATAGGAAGCTCTAGGTGTTATGCACAGAGCTGTGCATTGCAATAGAGCCTGACTGGCTTATATTGCTGTCCCTCTTTCATATCGTCTGATTTATGCTGTGTAGGGAATACACGTGGCTAATATCAAGACATACTTTTTAATGAGTCCATAACTGGATTATTAGTTGGCTTTATGAGTCTGTGCAGTGTCTAGGTTTAGAAACAAAGTACATAGACCTTTACATTGTTTATCTTTTTTTTAGTTTATTATCAAAAGCATGTAAAAACAATATTATATAGGTTAACTGTTCTTCTTAAGAAATATATTTTGTCCCCCCAGTCGTTTGCATGGGCTGCCAACACAACACAACACAATGCACCTTAAATCGGACCCTCACAATATTTTCCACCACATGGCACTGCAATTCACTGTAGTGTGCAAATGTGTCTTTGAGTGTGCTGTAATGCAGGGCTGTTGCTTCAGTGCATTGCAGTGACTGCAATGCACTGTAGTATGTGTGTTGTCATGTGTTGCATGTATTAAACACAATAAATAGGTGTAAAACTGGCTTCAGACATTTTTTCTGATAGTGATAGCTAATTCATAACACACAGGTGAAAATTTGTAAGAATGAAATTGCATAAAAATGCTAAATTACAACATGTCAAACAAGGGATCATAGGCAGTAGCATCATCAGAGGATCCTATTACAACTGCAACCATTGAGCATTACATTTACAACCATTCTTACTCATCTGCCACTGCACCTTTTCTAGCTTGCAAATGCACCTCTCCTTCTATTTGTAGTTATCACTAACAATATCCTTGCAGACTAGTTTAAGACCCACATTAAGGGGTCTATTCACGAAGCTGCCGAAGGGTCTGGCCGTAGCTTCGGCCCCAGGACCCCTTCGGTCCTGGGGCCGAAGCTCCCGA
>NW_017306313.1:104780-138411 GCF_000935625.1 Nanorana parkeri
TATTGGCTATTTCAATTTGCAATAGCCAATAGTAAACCAGCATTGTACCGGCCCTCTGCTGCAGTTCCCCATCAGGTCCATTTTCAGAGGGCGGGTACAATGCCGGACAATAGGAATCTATTGGGCGGAGCTAGTTGTCACTGCTAGCTCCGCACAATCGTTTTCTATTTACTTTTTTTTACTTTTTTCACTCTTTTTCTGTTCTGCTCGGTCCCTCCCGGCATTCGGCTATTCACTCACTGCTGTTCGGCATCTTTAAACCCTCGGCAGCTTAGTGAATAGACCCCTAAGTTTCAAAGGTCGCATTATCCAAGTCTGCATGGCTGGGTGAGACCTGAGCTTCTAGTGCATTGCAACCGAATGCCCAACATCCAAACAACCAAATACAAAACTGCAGGGAATGTTACATTTGAAGAATCTAATTGGTTGCCTTGACGTAAGAGAGGAAGTGTTTTTTAACAGAAATTTTAATAATTTCGGCTTAACTATTTTTGCACTTGGGTGGCTTATCATAAATGACCATTTTACCAGAAACCTACCCAAGTGCCAGCATATGTATGAAGATGCCTGCTTCACCTAAGCAACAGTGCCTTGGGTGCAAGCTTTTTGCATTAGATTAAACCGCAAAAAAATATACTTTAAAGGACAAGCTAAAACAAACTACAATAAAATAATGTATTATGGCAAACATCAATTCTTAACTTTGTAATAACAGTCCAGAAATGGCAACCTTCTAATCTCCAAACATTCTGCAAGCTGTGACTTGTGTACACTTAAGGGTACATGGTATTAAAGAAAGCCTCTATTTTATATGTGGTAATCTGTCAAATGCAGACATGCTTTTGCCAAGAAACAACTGTTGTCTACCTTTAGCCATCAGCTCAAGACTCTGGTTCATGGAGCTCCTTTTTTCAATACACAACATAATAGTTAAGAAAGCAATTACTGGGCCTGCACTTTTCTTTACACAGAAGCAGTTTTATTTTGCAGCTTGCCTTTTATCTCTTTTAGTCCAAGTATTTCAGCTGTAACTGGAGTTTCTCAAAGTTTTTGTCTGATGCTAAATTGAGAATATGTGTTATCTTCTTGCCTGAGCACTGACAACAAAAGCAACTGGCATTTTCCTGGATAAATACTGCAGCAATTCTAACATTAGCAAAATATAAATTCTACTTAGCATTCGAACCGTGATTGCTGAATAGGTCCATAATTATGTGAAGGTACTTATTTGAAAGCCTTTATTTCACTTAGAATTAGAGCAAGATATCCGCCAATTATCTGAAGCTGAGCAATTGTACTGCTTATCACGAGAATAAAAATAGAAATAGTATTATATAAACAGCAAATTGGCAATTCCTTTTCACATGAACTGATTCATTTAAGGATAAATAAAATAGTGCATAAGATTTGTTTAGAATTCTATTCTATTCTAACCACTACAACACTTTTCCTGCATACTCTTCAAAACATTGTCTATGGGTTCTTCATCAAATCACATCCATTGGGCTTTCAATCACAGACTGAGAAGTAATTGCTTTTTTTCCCCAGAAAATGGTCAATATCAGGGCATTTTAGATTTATTTGGTCAGGGATCTTAAAGGTACATCCCAGGCAAACATGAGATAATAAATGCTTGCCAGTATTTCTAGGTGTTTGAATTGCCCTGAATCTGCTCCTCTGAACATTTAGGCCAAATATACTGAGATTATGAGCTCTGAACTACTTGGTTCTGACATGGAGTTTGGTGAACCCTTTTTGTCACCAGGGGCTACAGTTGACTGACAGGCAAAACAGATGCTAAAATAATGAAAGTCCTCAGACCGATGATAAGAGCAAACAGCAAACAGTGGCAGAGTAAGCAGGATGATGGCCAGGTAAGGCAAGTTACACCGATCCAGAGCAGAATCCAGGTTCCAGGCAGAGCAATGTCTGTCATTTACAGGGGTAACAAGTAGATGATCAGAATTAGCACAGTACAAACAAAGGAAAAATGTAGGGCATGAACAGAAAGGAAGTCAGACAGACTTTAATACAGGACATCGAACTAGCGTGCATAAACACACATACGTGTAAAAATGGGAAAATTGCTACACAGGCTCATTGAAAATATTTGAAATGTCTTCATTTAAAGCATTCAAAATGTTGTTCCCAATGCAAAAATATAGGTATTTCATAAAGTGTAAGGAATTGATGTTTTTTTACTCTATGTTTTAAATAGTTAAATCTTCTTATAACAATTGACCAGTTTGGAGACAAGGGACGGTCAGCGGATATTCCTATGCGAACAAGTATTAAGTATTTTCTGACAAACATTTTCCTTGCCTAAACCTTTTCTATCTGCGTGGCCTTCACAAATAAAGTGGACAGAATTCAATACCATCAAATGACTCATTGCACGCTATGGCCGTGTATCAGTCTTACACGAACAAGGAACATTTTGACAATTTGCACTGCTGCTCATTTCATTTTCTCCCAGCCTATCCTTGGCTGTTTGATTCACTAAAATGGTAAGACTGCAGTGTACATAACCAAAAGGCATTATTGATGTATCTACCCCAGAGAAAGGAGTTCATTCTCCTGGCCAACAGAAAAGAACTGGAGGTCATGTTTTTATAAGCTTAGAACAAGAGCTCCGAGACCCTGTATTGCTTTTTTTTTTCTTCAAAATTTAGTGAACACAATACTTGAAACAATTATATTACATTATATGTAATGTAGAAAGGCATAAATACTGTGATATATAGATTTTGGGGAATTTGGTATTTGTTTGCTTTAAAATGCAGAATTAATTTTTTTACAGAGATTTGTAAATAATAGGTATAATTTTACTGCTCTGTTTAGGTAAAAATGAGTGAGCTTTTGGGGTAGTAAATTATTAATGGAAGGTACATTTACCTAGATGTAATATAAACACCAAAACAAGGATGAATGTTATCTTATATGGTCAACACCTCTGAGACTGACCTAACCCTGAAATCTTATTATTGTGCAAGGATACCAGTCATTCTCCTTCTGCAGTATTGGGAAGGAAAGGTGATGACACTTGAGCAAGTATATTCCCCCATAAGGCAGTTCTGCCCTGATATCCTGAGCCCAGTAGTATCCCACCTTCCATCTGCAGTGAGTTGGAGCACATCTTCCACTCAGGCAAAAAATGTTGGAGAACATAGTGTGTTTTTATACTAGGAATAACAAGACAAACATTTTTTAGAATGTGTATTCCCATTAATGATTCTCGTAAGAGCTAATGCACACAACAAACAAACCTGATTCTTTCTTTTAAGCTGAGACTTGTACAACACAAACATGTTAGAATGTGACTGGTTGTTTCTGACAGCACTTCCTTTTTCCTTCCCTCCATCTATTTATAATTACAATCAACCTTAGAAACCATTTGAGTTGAGTTTCATGGTTTGATTGGGCTCCAGAGCTCTGCCACTACATGTAAGGAAGTTGGCTTTATAGGGACAATACTTTCCCTAAATGATGGAATATACTTCCATGTTTTCCTTAAAAACACAACAATTCTCAAGATAAACACAAGAAAAAAAGCCTCCTTACTTATGAAAATTTTGCAGAGAAAAGTAACAGGTGTGCCTTAATCCCCTCCTCCCCATCAGCAATTATCCTTTCTTTGGTGACCCACTGCTCTATCCAGCTGCAGGTTGTAAAGAAAATACCTGGTACTTCCAGGTATTAAGGAGCATGTGACTTACTCCTCTTTCTCTCATGAGACAGGGTATGGTTGATGCTTGGTGACCTCTGTAAAAGTTATGCTAAGATAGACTTAATTGTCTGGTAAGATAGGTGGTAAGGCAGCAAAGGGAATTGAAGTATAGGCTGCTAAAGAAAATAGCATTAAAGTGAACCTGTTGCTTTGCCCTACATGGGAAAATAACAGGTTCACTTTACAGTGAATCATTGCTTTGCTTTATTGCTTTGTTCAGCTGTGAAAGAAAAGCCATGTGTTAACTAATAGTTGCTAGAGTCATAGCTTACACAAGGCTATGGATTCATGTAATACAGCACTGATTGGCCCAGGGCTGTCAAGCAGTGTAAGTCACATGCTTCTCCATACCTGGAAGACCTGGGGTTTACCTTGGGCACTGGCACTAAATGGAGCAGCGGAGGAGTAAAGAAAAGGAGAGTATGTGCTTCTGGAGATGTAGAATTAAAGAAAATGTGTAGTATTGCCCTGAATGGGAAAAAGCACACATTTGGTTTAAAGTAGACCTGAACTCAAACAGTGAATTTTGCTGTGTTAAAGGAAACATTTTAATGTTTAATGATAATTGTGACTAAGCAATCCCTGGAGAATGTACCCTTTCTCTGGAATTCCTCCAGAAAAACAGCATTGCACTTCCTGATATGTGAATGTGGCTAGGCACTCCTTTGCCTATGGTGCAGAGCTCTATATCTGCTGTGTGAAATCTAAGGCACTGCTGCCTCTGACTGCTAGTCTCATGAGATTTGAAGTGAGATTTCATAATGTGACTACTGTGCTGTTAAGCATTCCCCATGCTTAAGATTCCGACTTGAAGAATCAAATCCCTATTCCTCTAATGAGATGGCCATCTCACACGGAGAAACTGTGCAGAAAAAGATATAGTAAGTAATTAGGAAACAAATTAGCTGCAAGGAGCCCACATTAATGATGACTAGTGCTTGGCCTTGTGCCTGCCTTTTTCTGGGCAGAGCTTATAGAGTTCAGTTCCTCTTTAAATGCATGTTGCTGTTTACATATACAGTATATGCCATATATTGCAAATAGGTACATACTGTATATAGCCATGAAGAAAAGTAAGACATTAGCAATGAAAATGTTATCTGGAATACTAGACAGAATAAATAGCAGATAAAGTTTTGATTTGATGAAAGACTGTTTATGCTGAGCACTTCAATCAAAGAAATCACATTTTTCACTGTTAGAAAAACAGGAGTCAAAATACAGCAAACATTTCTTCTGATTATATTTTCACCTGTATGATCTTCGAACTGAATCTGCTAAGTAATGCAGTGAAAACATCTGTAGTGATGTGTGCAGTTCACATAAATGTGTATACAGACTGTTGCTGTTGCCATTTCATAAAAAGTATTTAGTGTGTTACTAAATCTGTAATGGATTGTAACAGAAATGCACAAGTCTTGCCCAAGCTCTTATCAGCAGCATGACCCTCATGCTGGCATTACATTTTCAATTAAAATGGTGCTATTCACTAAGCAGACTCACAGGCCTACATTTTAGTTCATCAGTCCTTTATTAGCATATATCATCTTGCTGCTGTCTCTTTCGATAAATGTTCATCAGGAAACACAGACCGCAGTAAAGGTTTGCCAGACACTAATATGCTATAAATTACTTATTCATTACTCTCTGTTCACTTCTTTCCTGTTACTAGATTCAATTTTTTAATGAATTTTATGTATTATAATGTTTTCTTGTTTTTGCAGGTGCTTGTTGCTGTGTGGGAAACAAAGGCAAAACCTCTGCCTGACTGACACAGATGTAAGGTGTTCAACTACACCCCCATTCCTTCTGACTCTTCATCATTGTAACATTCACCCTGAGTGAGCTGGCACTGCTGACTATTCTTCTTGATTAGAGAGTAGAGAGTTGTAAGTTGCCCCAAGAACCCTACAGGATTGGTTAAAGTTGCAGCTGCTGCAGTTCTTACCAAAGCACTAAAAAAGGGATTGTCTATTAAAAAAGTGGAAATTGTTATTTTGCTTTTTTTGTCATGGGAACTATTGATTTTGAGTATGTATACTTTTTTGGTCATATTTGGACGAGAGGGAAAATTATCCAGCAAAACATTGCAGGAAAGTTTGGCAGTCTATTTTCAAAAAATATATTGTACTAGCTTTCTATACACCTCATATGTATTATTATAAAGATATTCATAGACATGATATGAGAATGTCAACAATCTGGTGTCTACAGGGGGCGTTGATTCTGTTGGTCTGCTGTTTTCTGGGGAAACAGTTGATCAGGGAGGTTATAAAACCTTTCCAAATTATTACTGTGCTCCAAGAGATAAGCCACATTGACAGCATCTGTCAATGCTCTACTCCGTTCTGGTGCCTTTGATTCATCCAATCCTCAAACTTTTTCTCCATGGATAGAATCAGAAAGTATGGGAAAAAAAAGAAAATTAAAAATGTGATGTAAGAAAACCCACTCACTAATTTTCTCTTAGCTTAGTGAATGAGATTAAGCTCTGCTGACTTCCACCGTCCAATCATGTGTTTTTTTTTCCCATTCACTAAGCTAAGGTAAAATTCTATTGCAAAATAAAAAATCCCTTGAAAACTGCACAATTTCCTTTAGTAAAACAACCTCTACATGTCCATCTCAATAAAAACTGTGTTCCTAATTTATGTTTGCCATAAGGGTTGTCAAACCGAACCCTGCTGGAGTCCGTAATCTATGGGGTCTATTCACGAAGCTGAAGAAGGATCTGGCCGTAGCTTTGGCCGATCCTTTGGCTAGATTCGGCCCCAGGACCCCTTCGGTTCAGTAGAACCGAAGGGGTGCTGTACAGGCTATTCACAATAGCCCGATGCCCAATAGCCAGATCGATGTCAGAATATAAAAAAAAAAAAAGATTTTTCCCATTGAAAAGCAGTGGGACATTACTATTGCCTATTTAAATTTGCAATAGCCAATAGTAAACTAAACCATCAGGTCCATCAGCAAATGGCGGGAACAATGCTAGTTTTTTTTTCGTCTTTTTTTTACAGCAGCAGAGCCGCCGGACAAAAATAAACTATTGGGCGGAGCTAGCTGTCACTGCTAGCACCACACAATTGTTTGCTATTTACTTTCTTAACTTTTTTCACTGTTTTTCTGTTCTGCTCGGTCCCTCTGAGGGACCGAGCAGAACAGCCGAGCCGAATGCCACTCAGCGGCATTCGGCTATTCACTCACTGCTGTTCGGCATCTTTAAGAATAGCCCGAACAGCAGTGAGTAGCCTGCCGGAGGTCGGCTCAGCCGGTCCAGATGTTGGATCGGCTGAGTCGAACTGCTTCTGCACTTCGGGTCAGCCGAACATGCTGAGCATGTTCGGCCGACCCGAAGCCACACGAAGCAAGCCGATGTACGGCTGATTTCAGCCAATGTTCGGCTGAAATTAGCCGTACCAGCCTGAAGTGAATAGCCGAACAATGTTCGGCTCACTTCACTTCAGATCAGTCATTCACTCGGCTGCCCTCGGCAGCTTCGTGAATAGACCCCTATGTCTTGGTGTAACAGGATTCATGAATCTCAACAGTTTTTGTGTGCCATTATTTATGCTTAAAGGAAAACAATGAGGTGAGTGCTTTTCACTCACCTCATAGTTCTAGCCGACCTGTGACAATGAGACTGTCACAGGTCGGCTCAGTAGATCGGGGGTTGAGCGAACACATACCGGCGTTCACTCACCTCTCGATCCTGTCATGGCTCTCTGCCGTGACAGGGGAGGGGCTGGATTCTCCCCTCCCCGCTCCGATCCGCCAGCGCTGACTGGCTCATCGGATGCGGGAGGGGCGCGTACAGCTGGCTCTGCCTCTAGATAGGAAGAGCCAGCTGTCAGTCAAGCAGCTGGGCGGATCCCGGGACAATTGTCGGCATCCGCTTCAGCTGCGGCGTCTCAGTATACCGCGAGCTACAGCTCGCGGTATACTGAGCCTAGGGTGACGGGAGGACGCTAGTTTGTGTCCTCCCATTACCCTAAGGAAAAGCTTTAAGGCCATAGTTCTCCTTTAAAGCTGAACTCCAGGTAAAAGGTATTTTGCATGCATACATTGGCCCAGTGTAAGTTTGCATATTTTATACCTGATCAGCCCACAGGCTCATATAAAGCACTAAAGTAGCTGCAGCTACTACAGTGCTGACAGCAATCCTCTGGGTCATGCATGGTGCTGTCCTGAGCGGCTTCCCTTCTGCTCTGAAAACACAGGGGGTCACTTGTTTGGCATAGCAGCTGTAAAAATGCCTAAAATTTTCATCAATGCATACAAAGAATTCTCTGATTGAATGAGGGGACAGTTACGTCATGTCACAATATCAAAAAACACTAGCAGGGTTATTCACTAAAAGGTGAAGAGTTTGGAGAAGACAGGAGAAGTGAACAATCTAGGCCAAAATAGCTGATTTTGAAAAATTTCCCAATTCAGTTCACTTTCCAGTTCATCTAATTTGTCCTAGATTGTTCACTTCTCCTGCCTTCTCAAAACTCTTCACCCTTTAATGAATAACCAGGTAGGTGTTCTCTTAATGGCCATTTGATTTTAGAGCAGAGAGGAAGCCACTCAGCAAAGCACAGTACCAGGACCTGGAGGGTCACTATCAGCATTGCAGTAGCTCCAGCTAGTTCAGGTATAAAATATGTATACCTACATTGGGCCAAGCTGGACCAATGTGAGTATTCATAATAATTTATACCTGGATTTCCGCTTTAAGAGTGTTAGTTTGGGAAAATCTTCCCCTACCAGTGATGTGATTTCTACAGAAAACTAATGAATAGTGAAGATCTAATCCACATACTCCCTAATTCATCAGTTTATCATTCATCTGAATGTCTGATCTGAGAAGAATCACACAGTTTAGGCAATCATAATTCTTGGATTGTACAATTATCTGCTGACTGAACAATAGTTTGTGCATATATTCAGAAAATAAGAAACAAAACAATCTGACGATTTCAAACCAGTTTGCAGATATGCAAGAAGTGGGATAAATCATGGTGCCGGTATAGTATAAAATACCTTAAAAACGATGTTTCTATCAAGTATTTTTCCCATCAAGAGAATAACATGCCATGCACTTTTTTTATTTTGCATTACTAGAGCCAATGAGATATGTAATTAACATATCAACACATTTCATTTTTTCAGGGCATTCATTTATCATGCAGAGACTCAGTGACCTGAATTCTAAATGCTAGCACAAAGCCAATGCTGAATTTTCATACTGAGCAGTAAGCAGAAAACACCACAATGTACTTTTCATTTGCGGAATAAAAATAGACTTGTATGCATCAATGAAGCTATGCATATTTCTAAGCATGAGGTGGGTGTAGACAAAGCTTTAAAGCATATATCAAGACAAGAAACAAAAACAAAAAACAGATGCAGTACATCTCTGCAATACATGCACACTTAACCATGTTTTATGCCCTTGCAAAAATCTGCAAATACATTAAAATTCCTTTTGATCTGCCAGAAATGCATTTACCTGACAACACACAGCTTTTTGTGGACTGAGTGTTGTCAGCCTTGCCTGCTGTCTTTTGCTAGACTTCTCAACCACCCCTACTCTCTACAACATCAAGGCTAATGATTCTGCACTCCAAGTTGAGAACAAGAAAGGCTTCGAGGTAACACAGGAAATGTTCAGAGGACACAGGACAGCTCTTAATTTCTGACAAGATCAACAGGTTTATTTTTACAATTATAAAGCATACCGTATTTAAAAAAAAATGCATTCTATGGTATATTCGACAGTCAAAATGGAGAAAAGTTCATCACTAGGTTTTATGTACACTTTAAATCATGATCCTAGTCTCCAAATAGTGGCATGCCATTGGTAACAAAGTTATGTAATATAAATGAAGCAATTTTGGTATACTTTATGATCTTACAGAGTAATGATCATATTCCCTTCTTACAAATAGGATGTAGAGCAAGTGATTGGAATTTCGGGCAAGGGGTCCATAGCTTTTACAGCTCATCATACATTAGGTATCTGCTTTAAAATGTACACTTGGAAGCACTATAGAGAGTAAGGGTGAATAGCTACAACATAAAGTTACATAGAAAAAGGCTAAAGTAAAGACCCTGAGTAAAATTCAATTTGTAGATAAAGTGCAAAATCTGATTTCCCTCAAGAAGTATACAGTTGTGCTGATCTGCCTTTCATGATCTCCAGATCTGCAGACTATAGCAGCATGTGCTCTATATAAAAAAAAAAGAATATATATTGTTATAGGCAATGATGTTCATTTTTCTGGATAGTACACAACACTAACTAGCAAGGGTGAAATCAGCAATATTTTTTTATTTGTAGTTTTGGATAGAGTGGGGAAAGATAAGATCCCATGTTGGCTTTTTTTTCTGTCATCTGGGGCTCCAGATTTTCCCTTAATCTCCTGTCCTGGTGACAATGGAACCAGACAAGTTGAGAAAAGACTAAAGGAGAAAGGCTAGAACCTCTGTCAGTCTTTTTTATTTTATTTATACTAAACTGATTTATTTTGGTGACATTTGCTGTTTCTCACCATATTCTTTTAGCGCTGGGGATCAATGTGAGATTATTTGTAAATGTTATGCTTCATTTATAATATTTTATTTTACCAAAGATTGTACCTATTCCCATAGTTGATTGTTATATCGTGATTTTCTTAGACTTAACTGTTCGCTAATAAAGTGATATATATTGAAGAGATTTAGTTATTGTTATACTGTATATCTAGGTATATGTCAAAGTGACACTAAACTCAGGAGTTAAATCTTAAAAATACATTCAATAAATTAACTATTAACAAAAATGCATCTTGTTTGTGTCCCACTTAGCTGTAGATCCTTAAATCATCTCTGAATTGGTGCTGACACTGTCCTGCCTTCTGGAGGGGGGCTACTTTTGTTCCACATGGTCCCTGTGTGCGGTGTAAAGTAGCCACCGCTCAAAGCTTACTCCTGTGATGGACTACAATCTTATGTTTAGTTTACTAATTGACCCACCAACATTATAACTTGCTAAAAAAAAACTTAAATTTGATCTTTTTCAATATCTAACACAATAAACATTTTTTTCTGGAATGCAAAAAAGTGATAGATGCATATTTTTCCATAAACAATATCTTGCTGAGATGCGTCAGGCGTTGTATTGCTTTGTTTTAGTATCAAAATAAATTTGCGCACTAGGTTGGAAGAAAAAGTATATCTGTTTCCAAAACTGTTTCAAGATTACAGTAAAAGATAGAGCTGAAATCTTTGTAGCTTATAGCTGACTCAAAGGAACATGAAGAGCCTTTCATATTTGTGGCCTTGTTACGTTTCTCTATAAAGTAGGATATATAGACGTGAATAGATCTTTCTTAGATCTAAGTACATTGGTATTTCTAAACCAGCAGGATTTCTGCCAGCTGGATACTTATTGTACTAGATGACCTTTGTAACACAGATCAGGTTTCAAGAGTATTCATCAAACTGATTAAAACATACAATTATTTAATGTGATACAAATATGTGACTTTGCTGGAGTATAAAATAAAGGTAGTGAGACTTCAGGCAATGTTCTTGTGCTGCAAAAAAATATTTTGATTTGACATAGAAATCAACTGAATCATGAGACACTCTTTTCTGCTGTACATAAACAAATCTGTGTAACCCCTACAAGTAAAAAAACTGCTGATTTCCCTTCTACGATTAAAGCTACTTAATATTAAAATGCATGTAAACCCCAACAATTATCATGTTTTATTTGCTTCTTTTTGGTCTGTTAAATATACTTTACTGTACAACATTTGTTATATCTATTTAACTCTCCTGTTTCATGTTCGCTATGCCTCTGTTATGAAAAAGCATCTATTTAGTCTTTCCAATTTTATCTTAGTCAATTTGTGTCTATGCTTCTGAGATGAAGACAATGCAATGAATTGAAAAATAAAACTGGATAGCAAAATAAAACTGGGCAGTGCTGACACCAATTAGTCCAGATAAATGTTGTGTGTTGTCAGGCCAGCAACAGGTAAATGTGCATGTTTAGCAGAGATGTATTGCATATGTATTGGATATGTTTTTATGTTCTCAAACCCAAGATTGATTCAGGGGAAGGGGAAAAACCCTTATAAAACATGGTCCAATTTGCTCCAACAGAGAAAAAAAATCCTTCCCAATTCAAAGGTATTCAAAAGCATCCTGGAACAAAATTCTACTATGTTTTGTTTTTCCTGACAATATTGGAAACAGTTAATATTTTGTGTATTCTAAACCACATTACAATTCAACAGTAGACAATCCTGCATGTGGGAGTTAAACCTCTTTCCTCCAGTTATGGTTTATGGTGACCTTAAACCATGACGGGACGGGAGAGATACACTGTACATCCCGCCACAAAGTGCCTAAATGACTGGCCACGTACACTGTACGTGACCAGTTATTTGTGGCTCTGTGATGCTGGTAGCCGCTGAGGCATTCATTAACCACCCTGGCGGTATGATTCTTTTGATTTTCGTTATTTTTTCGGCGCAATTTTTTTCCGGATTTTTTTTCGTTATTTTATTTTTTTGGGTGTTTTTTTTCGAATTTCCCGCCGGTTCCGCCCCCGTGCGACGCGTACGCTCGCAAGGGATGGAACCCGGAAGACAGATGCCGGCGCCGGACAGAGGACACCGCACGGCTCGAGGGACAAGGTATGTAAATACTATGGGATATTCCCGAGTGTAGCTCAGGGTATGGAGAAGAAACCCTGAGCTATACTCGGGAATACCGCCAAGGAGGTTAATGAAATAGTTCAGCTTTTGTAAAAGCTTCTTTCTTTCATTAATGAAAGAATGAAGCTGTTACATACAAATACCGGATCACTAAATAGCGATCCCGTAATTGACAGCTAAAGATAGCAGGTATGTAGCAGAGTGAGTCACCTCTCTGCTATTCGTTTTGACAGCTCCATAGACTGTCCCGATGTCTACAAAGCTGTGTGAAATATTTCAGGCACAATGTTACAATGTATCTATGTGCCTGAAATGTATCTCTTCTGTCAGGATCAGTCTCTAAGGTTATTATTAGCTGTTCCTAAGTTTGGAGGAGCCTAATAATAACAACCAAAAATTAAAAAAGTTAATTTATCAAGCAGTCATAGTGACTGCTTTATATAAACTGACAAAAAAGTGTAAACAAATTAAATATAAATATATTTTTTATACTATAAACAAATATACAAAATGATAATAATCAAAACATTTTTTTACTTGATTTTTTAAATGTTTTATTCTAATTAAGTGAGGCGTTAGGTACACATGTTTGATATAATAATATATGCCTATCTGTCCTTTAAAAAAACACTATATAATATGTGTGGGTACATTTAGTAAGAAAGTATATTACTGCCGTGGAAAAATCATACAGCAAAAATGTAAAAAGCGTGTCAGTCATTTATTAACCAAAACTGAAAACAAGCTCAGTCATGAAGGGGTTAAAGTAACAGTCTGCTCACTGAGTTTACTTTATGGATAATTTGTGTAGTTATTCAAGGTGATCACATTTCTCCATAATGCCCTCTATTCAACTCTTTCCTCAACTGAGGTTCTCCATAATCCTTAGCAATTTAATGTTTCTTCTCTGCATTCATTGAAGTTCTACAAAATCTGTTTTGGGAACTGGTGTCCAACACTGAAGCATATACAGTATTCTGAACAGCATGTTAACGTTTGCTGCATTATTGATACTGAATGACCATCAAAGTATTTGCTTCCATCCTGCATGCACATACCCCAGTATCCATATTGCTCCTACCATTTATTTTTTTATTACAGGGATTTATATAGCGCTGACAATTTTCACATTCACATCAGTCCCTGCCCTCAATGATCCCTCTTAGGTCCCTACCTCACATGCATACATACGAGAACAAATTAAGACAGGCGCTAATTACCCTAGCAGCATGTCTTTGGAGTGTGGTAGTAAACCGGAGAAACCCCAAGCAAGCACAGGGAGGACATGCAAACACCTTGCAGATAAATAGACACAGAATCAACCTTTCATACTGTTTCCTCAATATCCACATTAATAGAGAGAATATCTATATTCTATATATCCATACACACAACCATTGCATTTTATTATATTCAACCCATTAAACACCCCAGAAAATGCAAGAGCCAGAAATTCCAGTAGGATGATTCTGCCATTTCAGATTCCATGAGATATCAGAAGCCATAGTGTGGTTTCACCCATAAATAAAAGGGTAGTTTTAAGTGGACTGACCCATAAAAATATCTTTAGGTCAATAAGAATATGAATAGCGTTTCAGAATAATATAATGTTGATGTCTTAGCTACCGTATCATTTACAATGATATACTATATGGTAGATGCATACTAATACACTATGTACAGTACATAGGTGATAATAAAAGAAAAATAATCTGATTTGCAGTTTTGCGCAGTCAGAACTCAAACTGTACTATCTTAGACTTAGATTAACACCATACCAAAAACTGAAAGAAAACGTTATGCATTTTCCTCGGTCTTGCTCTATTTCACAATAATCATCCCCACACCGTTTCTGCACCTAGTATAACAACCTTGTTCCAAGCACCACAGTACAATTATTACATAAAACAATATGCACTGTGTAGATAAAGCAAGCAACATCCCCATTTATGGGACATAATAACAAATAAATGAATACATATTTACACTGCTGTCTTGGGAGAACAATACAATATTTTAATGTTGTATATAATGATGCAAACTTGCAGTTACATAATAGGAAACATCATACAAATGAACCACAATCTAATCACTCAGAGCACATTACAAAATTCTGTTCATTTACACCTTGCACATTATTTAGACAATACAATGCTACTAAATTGAAATTTACCAGAATCTGCCTCAAGCCTTATCATTTTCAACCGCGTCTTTCAAAATCCCAGGCGCCAAGTGCAGATCTATTGTCTTGATGACTTTGGAGGAAATAAAGTCTATGCTGATTTCTTTCTTTTATACTGAATGCTAACTGTCGCTGTGAACAAAGGTTTCTAATAAGCAGGAGATTTTACATACATTATTCAAAGCTGGAAAATGAAGCATTCACATTGTAACAGCAGAAGCTCCAGTCATTCTCCACATTATTCATCAACTGCCATTCTTGCTGTTTAATAGTTTTTGTTTTTTAACCCTGTATCAGGCGTGTCAAACTCAAATGTGTTCTGATTAGGAACATTAGAATGGCATGAGCCAACCATCATATATAAAAGTGGTATTTCTACTGCTGTTATGTATGACAGCTTCCTTCTGTCAATGGTTGCTATGGAAGGTACCCCCCCTGCATCCTTAGAAACCACTGATGTCACCTGCCCAAGGAACCTACATGGCCGGGAATCCTTGGCCCTGTAAGCAAAGGTGCAGAGATAGTGGTGACATCATTGCCCAAATATTTAGTCAATGATGTCACCACTATCCCTGCCCCTTTTTTTAGAATAAAAGTTTGGGGAGCTGTCATTTGGTGAGTGGCCATCAGTGTGGGCAGGTCACTGTTTTTTTCTTTCAGTGTGAGTCGTTTATCATGCTTGATGGGGATCTACATCACTGGACAACATGATTAACAATGGATGTGCATTGTGGGCTGGGATCTGTCAAATGTCTGGGTGTTGTTTTTACTGTTTACCTTTTTTTGGAAATGAGTACTATGTACCCCTTAGCTATTCACATGGGACGCAGTATCTGACCAGGGTTTTGGTTAAGAGGTCCTTGTCCTCATCAACATAATTCAAGGCACCCCACCCCCCATGTTGAGGACATATGGCCTTGGGCCTTGGGAAAGAACATGCTTACCCCCCTTTTCTGGCAAGGGGGGGGCATGACAATGTCACCCACATGAGCCACCAGCGCCAGTATGCGGCCTCGAGGCGGCGGTCCTGGACGTTGGTGGCGTGGAGGCGTCTGGCAAACTCCCTTTTTGTGGGAGCTAAGACAGGACGGCGTTCTACCCTCTTCTGGAGACGAACTTAGTGAGCGGGACACATCTATCTGAGGTATGCTGATTCATTGTAAATAGATAGGAGTGACATCCTCCTTCCCCATTATATGTGAAGAGTATGACCTATATACCTCGGTGACATTGTCATGCCCCCCCCCCTGTCCGTCTCTTTTAGACCTTTACCACGCCGTTTGCCTCTCGCCCCCTGCTCAAAATTTGGGTCACTTGATTTCCACTTTTCCTTGGCCCACTGGGAAGGACCATATGGGATTTGCCTTCCGGGCGGACTCACTTGGGAGCACATGCATATACCTGCCTGTGTGAAACTAGTAGGTAAGAATTGACCCAATTCACTTCCCTTTAGGATAATAATAATGGCAGAGATTACATACAATGTTTTTCTATATTATACAGATATCTCCCTTTTGTTCCTGAAGAAGCGCAGAGTTGCGCGAAACGTTGAAGTTGCTCTTCCACACCCTAACCTTCCATTAGCAACTACCATCGACCACATTATCACCACCTAGGTTTGCGGCATCGTGATATAGGGGGAATTTCATGAATCATAATTTTGGTCCTATAATCTGATTGAGCCTAACAAGCATTGTCACTTTTTTTCAAAAAAGAATTCAAAAACACAGCCCACTATGGTGGCTATATTTTGTTTGTAGGGCAGGGCTAGCAAGCTTGCTCCACCTTAAACAATTGAGTTCTGATCCTAGGTTTTATTTTGTTATCCACTTATATATGAACTGTTTGACATCTTCACAGAAGGAATTAACTCTTATTATGTATACTCACACAATCAAATGGTGAATCGCATTATTCTCGACAAAACTATAACCGTATGCAATATGCCTAGATCATGTACCCAAGCATATGAACTATGTGGAATTTCTTATGATTATTGTTATTAGTATTTCTTGAACTGTTATGGTGGCCATACTTTGCTTGCGGGGTGGTGCTAGTGGAGAACAGATCTGCTCCACTCTCTAACCCTTCAAGCATTGTTCATAGGCTTATACTTATAAATTGTGGATATTGGATGAACTAATTTTGTTAATGATTATGTTAACCCACTAAGTTAGATGGGGAATCATGCGGATCTCTAACTGAAGTATAATTGTTTTTTGTACCTAATCAGGTTCAACAATTTTTCTTATCAATCAATTGAATCATGTTTTGTTCTCAAGGTCACACTCTGCTCCTAGGGCAGTGCTAGCGGAGAGTATTTATCCCACTCCACAGCCCTGCGAGCATTCCTATATGGGCCTCTCTGTATGAATTTTGGGTATTGGCATATTTGGGTATTGGCAATCACAATACAATTCAAGACAAGATGGTAAGGAGGGCCCTGCCCGTGAGAGCTTACAATCTAAAAGGGAGGGGGAAGTAATACATGAGGAGGGAGCTGTGTGGGGGATGAGTTGTTTGAGATTGTGATTGTTGAGTGGTTAGTTTGAGGTGAGATAGGCTTCCCTGAAGAGATGAATCTTAACAGTAACAGTCTTTAAAGTACATGAACACGGTACATTTTCTTTTGTTAGAAAATACATTCTGCAAACTAGATAATATTAGTTCTGTGAATTGATGTGTTAAAGTTTATACAGAGATTATTGCAGCTGCTCATTGCAGTAGATTAAACAGAAGTAAATCTTTTTAATATTTGGGCAGAGAGGAGGTACTGATTATTTTGTTAATTGGCCAAGGTGCAAGAACATGAGTTGTCTCATATAGAGGAGGATTGTATCATTCAGCTGAAAGGATTTTTCTGAAAAAAAAAAAACCCCCCAGACACCTACAGTTGAGGCCATCACCACACAGAAGTGCTTAGAGCTACCAGCAAGACAAAGCGTAGCTTATCATTTCCTCTTCAGCAGACATAGCAACAGTCATTAACTGCAATTGCTTTTAAAGCAGACCCTCCGCCTCTTTTTTTCACTTGAGATAATATTACTATTTACACCCTGAGTTTCCTAAATTGCTTCTTTCAGAGCTACCTATTTTTTGTTCTCCTTCACTTACTTCCTCATTTCTAGGTAAAAAAATGTAGCTGCAGTGCCTGCAGACTACTGTGATATGAACATCATATATGTCAGAAGTCTTCAGGCATGATGTAACCAGAACTATGGCAACATGTACACAAAATCATTCCTTGGCTAGTGCACCGCCAATCACATGCAAGCACACCCAGCAGTTTAGTGCATTGTTTACATGTGACTGACACTATGGGAACATGTAGACAAAATTATGCCCTGTCTAATGCACTGGATGCATATGCATGTGATTGGCAGCACATGTGTAACCAGTGCTCTTGCAGTGGTTGGTTTTATAGCATATAATTGTTTAACACGTTTCTCATAAAAAGTATACATGTCTTTGCATGTTAGGCACTCAATAGTGTGTGTATTCTTTTAGAATTTATCTTCAAAATAAGCAACACTTAATGTCTGTAATATTTATACTAACAATTTAGCATACATGTCAATGTCTTTTTGTATTATTTAGTTGAATTTGGCAATCAAGGTGTCAAGTTACCAACCAATATGTTTTGGCAGGAAATCAGATTTAGCTATATTGGCCAAGTATGAACAGGCAAACAAGGGATTTGTCTTTGGTTTAAAGTTTATAGATTTAAAATGGCTCTTTGTACATAGATAAACATTGAAGATTATGTGTGCAAACACACACACACACACACACACACACACACACACACACACTCACTAAAGGCAAATAAGCTGTTCACTTTGCAAGGGAAGTTTCCTATAGCTCAGTAAATGTGGTAAGAACTTACTATGGAAAAAAAAAAACAATCATGTGCAAGGAAAAAAAAAAAAAAAAACTGTATTTTGTGCTCAACACATTATTGGATGGTGGAAGTCAACAAAGCTTCATCTCATTCACTAAGTTAAGTGAAAGTTATCTTGCAAAGTGAACAGCATATTTGCCTTTAGTAAATCCCCTCTAATGCCTCATCATGAGATCTGTAAATATCTAAAGGCTAAAGTAGTACAAACAGTGCAAAATCAATTTTTTGCAATTGAGAGAACTTCAAGTAGAACTCAAAAACCATCTACAGGAAGAATTTGGGTAAAAATCAAACCCAGCTCCTGTTTACTGTAAGCCTAGGATGTTGGCCACTCAGCCAGCACCCCTTACAGTCTTAGAACTGAGAAACAAAATAAAATCTCTAAAAAGGTAGAATCAAATGCCACCAAGTTATGAAAGATTTTTGATCTTTCTAGTCAAGTCTAACACAGCTCATACGTTTTCAAATCACAGCATATTACTAGAGATAGAAACTACAGATTTCATATGTTAGATCACATGATAGAAATAGCTGAATTCATCAAAGAGGGAAGCCACAGTAGAAAAGAAGGCACAGTAGAAAAGCATGCCCCCGGCCAGCATGCTTCACAGAAGAAAACTTGCTTTCTTTGTGGAAGCAGTGGTCCCTCTGCAGAGGTGAACCTAAAATGTATTTAGTGGATTTGAACGGAAAATTTGGTTCGATTTTAAATTCACACTGTAACTGTACTGAAATGATAATTTCTGCATAAATATTTGTAAGCTCATATAAAAAAACTTCAAATTGTATCAAGAAATATACAGCAGTATGCCCAATTAAGCTAATGGAGAACACAAAAGACCTATGCACTTGCTAAACATAATTGGAATTTCTGCCCTCGGCAACAATGAAAGATTGGGTTTAATTAGATTTTGCTCCAGTGAAACATATGGAAGTTACAAACTGCATTATGTCTGGTGTAGCTTAATAGCTACATCTATAGTTTACTGAAAGTCTTTAGCAATCTACTACTGTATGCATGTTATAAAAAACAATTTAAATTACCATGTAGAACTATATTAAAGCATCAGTGCAATTAAAATGGATATTTTAGTCATATGTAGCTACTGCCAGGTTGAATTATCTAACTATACTCCTTTCATGGACTTTAGCACTGATAATCCACAGCCTGCATTACTAGATTTGTCATTGCAAGAGGGCTTATGCTGTTAATTCTCCATTGTCTGTCGCTCTTGTGACAAATGGCACAATGTTCAACAAATTCATGTACCTGTCATTGGGGGTGTATATAATGTGTTGCAATGTTTGTCTAAGTGACACATAATGCTACTTGTGATGTATAGCCTACAGTGTGCACAGGTTTCTATGAGCACACACAGTGAGCACACACAGGGTCCCCTCCCTCTTTGATTAGCACAGCGCCATTTGTTTTTATGGTGCAGACAGCCTCCTAGCAACCAAAATGCTGTGTGACATGCACAGTGCCTTTGGTTTACTGGTGCTGAGCTGCACAGAGTCATTGGTTGCTAAGACACAGGAAGACACACCGTAACAGCCAATGACACTGTGGGACCATCAGCGACTTAGCAACCAATAATTATGTGCATGCTATTGCTAGTACAAAGACGGCCCTGGGTTCAATTAACTTGGGTTTCTGCCTGGGTATGGCGAACGTCCAAGTGAAATGAACTCAGGCCTTTTCGCCCATTACTAGGTATAAAGAAGTAAAGCTGCATAAAGAATGTATGGTTTTGACGACTGTGTGCAAAGAGCTTCTGCTAGGCAAGAAGGTGAAATGGGGATATATAGAGCTGCCATCCCTGTTGCATATCAGTAGGGATTCAATGATCTTTGACACATTACTTCCTACCTTAAGCTGGCTTCCAATGAGCTGAGCAAAAATACAAATAGCTGCATTAAGATTTGTCCACAGACAAGCAGATCTTTTACACAGTTGCAGATAGAGGAATTACATTATAAACTGTAATGTGTGGAAAACTTTAAAAAACAATCTTACAAGAGGCATTGTCATGCCTCCAGCATAAGGTTTATAAAGTGTTGTTGTTTGCCTGTTGACTTTGTCTTGGGCCTAGTGACCAAAGTGCACTACCTCATATTACTGCATGGACTTGTTTATCAGTGTTACTTTTGACCCATGCAAGGCTCTCATCCTCCAATCAACCCGCACTCTGAGAAGAAAGAAACAGGTGCATCCTGGGAAGCCAAGACTCCATATTAAGGAGTGCATGTGAAGGAGGAACATCTGCAAGAGCCCAACCACCATAATTTGCACATGTTTATAAGGAACTGCATCTGTGATTCCTCTTAGTGGCACATCACTGGTCTAGGTAAGGCCTGGACTTTACTACTACCATTCATTTGCCACACTTTTTAGCAGTCACTGTGTATTTGTACATGATATGGGGCTCCTGTGTAAACCTTCAGCTCAGAGAAAAGCTGTGTGGATGCCTTTCATCAGGTAATTCCTATGCTCCTCGGGCAGAAAGTTTGAGCCTATTTGTATTCTTACCATATGTTTTCTTTCCATTTTGTTCCCCGTTTCAACATACCCTGTTCTTTTCAAAAAAGTCTCAAGATATGTTCACACATTATTTGAGGATAGGAGGCTTTATTTTCATGTCGAGCTGCACACAGGCCATACGGTAACATGCAGTGAGGAAAGCATAGTCACATTTTATTAATTTATACCACACAACAAGACTGTTGTATCTTTAGCTATAAAACTATTATTTTCATTATACTATCATTAGAAGTCCATTTTTCTACAAACACTTTCCTAACTATCATGTAGCAACAACTAAGGAATTCTAAAATGCTACACGGTTTATCAGAACCTGGACTTTGTGAATTTTCTGCTTTTGTGCATAGACTCTTAAATAAAGATACAGAAAAACTAAGAGTTTTGCTTTCTGGCAAAATCTTCAGATCAGCTCTAATATAATCAGACCATAAGTAGTTATTATGCACACCAGCAGTACATGCCATGCTTGAGATCATCTAAAGCATGCCACTACTAATTGTCAGAAGCCATTAAGAGTGTAATCATTTACTGGCACTTTTCTACTCTTGATTTGAAATAAATGATTGAGCATTTTCTTTTGCCAAAAATATAAAAGAGAAACAACCATCCTTCTGGGAAATACATCATGCAAGAATTGTGATTATTGTTTATTAGGTAGTGCAATGGAAAACAAAATAAATATGCAGAGGTACCACCCACAGTGTAGACTGTATGAGCAAGACTAAGCTTTAGTCAAGCTGTGCAGTAGAACACCACCTGTCACAGTTATCAGCACATAAATATTCACTTATTAGACTAATTATATTGCAATAAGAAGCACTTAGAATACCAAAATGTTCCAGAAAAAAATAGGTAAACAAGGCTAAATGCACACGTATCCCTATACATACATCTATATTGATTCACATATTGCTAAGCAATGTGTTTGGACTGCACCTTTCAAACCTAACAGTGCCCACAGGGTAAAGGTTGGATCTCCCATGTACACAGGAATTCTTTAATGCATTCGTAAGCAGCTGTATATTTTTAATATGTTTTAAAGTCTGCCAGTACTTCCTGGAGATGTAATCTTTACATTGTCAGTACTGCATAGTTTTACAGGTCTGGTGCAGTTTGCTTGTCATGCATGGCAGCACAGACATATATAAATGTGCATGTCCATGTGCGCATAAACCTTTATGCATTACAATGGGCATCATGCAGTAACCAATAACAAACAATCGTGTGTTATTGCCTCATTGCCTGAGGTCTACCTTTAAAGTGGAAGTTCACCATAGACGCTTCAATGAACATTAAACAGCCATTTCATATGTGTATCTTGATAAATGCATAGCACCATGTTTGAAATCTGTCATTGCCCTGATTGTCCAGCAATTAGCATTGCAACTTATGGTGTCATTCAGAACCCCTTATATCTACATCCTGTGAGTGCAAAGACTGACTGGAAACTGCTTGGGTGCACCTGCACTGTGCCACAATGTTGTCAAAGAGGTACATAGTATGGGGGAGGGCTGACCGATACCATGAGTTGCATGGCGTCGTTGGTAATAGCCAGTAGCTTTACAGTGCTAATTGCTGGACAAGTGGAGCATGGACAGTAGTCAAAATGGTGCTATGTATCTATGAAAATAAATGTGGTAGAAGGTTGTTTCATTTTCGTTGAGTAATTCTAGGGTGAACTTTCACTTTAAACATTTCACATGAAAGGAGATCTTGTGTAAATATTAGGTTTATTCCACATAAAACTGCTCAACTGACATTTGTGTTACCTAAAACACCCTTCTGAAAGCTCTGTAGACTTGCCACATTCATTTACTTAGACCTCGGGTATATCACACCATCCACATGCTGCAAAGGTTATGTCATTTTAATCCACATAATGTTACTGTGTTCAGTTTGTAAACTGCATAAAAATGAGCCATTTACGCTATAATTACTTCTGCAGTCAGTTTTGCTGGCCTGTCTGAGTCGGCTTTAGGATAATGACCTATTGTCTGTGCTGTGCTTTTCAAAATTACTTTCTTTCATTGCAACAGAACATTTCAAACTGTGTCACAGCTTTACCGAATCTGAAAGATCTATATATTCCGTTCTTGCAAAGAACCCTAAATTATTTGCCTCCTCTCTATTTTCTGAGTCATTGGTTTCTATTGCTTGGTTTACAGTTGAAATGTTCTATACACTTGAGCTCCAATCTTAAGCCCTATCAATTTGTTGTTTTATCTGGGATTTTCCTCAGATGACCTATTCTTCAAGAAGCAATGTATGTGTTTCTTGGAGCAATCTTTTAATTACTTATAAACTCAACCGAGTAAAACGGAGTCATATATACACGTATGTAATTTTAAACTGTTTAGCAATTAAAACATACAGTATGTGGTTCTGCTACAAAAAAAGAGAAAATTGTGTTCATTATAGTTTAAATGTATCTAAGCTCAAGAACAGAAAATGAATACAGTGCAACTTAGCAGTATTTACATGTGGTGGCTACATTGATTTTAATTTTTGAATCTTTTTTTTCCTTTATCTTAACCTGATGATGCTACCAGTAACACACTTCTTGTCCTAGGGTGACAATGCTGACTCACTGTGCTGTGTCTCTGGTGGAGCAGTGTAATCACCCCAGGATAAGCAGTGTGTTAGAACTACAGAACACCTACCCCCCTCCTTATTTCCATAACATAGGGAAACAGTGTTCTGTAGTGAACTGGGCTTAACTGGGAAGGCTAATAAAAATGCTTGTGAAAAGACTGAAGATTACACAGAACACAGGATAGCACTGGGTTTCTGGCAGGATAAATAGGTATTTCTTGCACTTATTGGACAGATATTTAACAAAATGCTTTCAATTATATATTCAACAAACCAAAAAGAGGGCACACAAAAGAAGTTCATTGTTAGGATTTCCATACACTTTAAACCTGTAATGAGAGTAATGTGCATATTGCCAATTCTGACCTAAGTCTGAAAATGCTAGCTTTATTGGGATCCTAACGTAAGCACTTGCAGAATTACTGGAAAAAGTGTTCAGATCAGTAAATTGTTGGAAAAGTTGCAATGGCTCAATATACTGACACCCTCCTCATTTCTCTCCTGTCAATTTTTGTTTACACAGTGATAGGTTTTGCATCAGCAGTTGCCTCACACCTACTACTCCCTCTGCTAGCAACTAAATTGCTTGGGTTGGCTTATTACTTCCCCCATGTAGTTTTGTTTACGCACAAACCTAGGAGCAGTACTTGTTTTTATGAGTTAAGGAACCTTTCTAGAGGGATGGGTAACATCCAGGTAAACATTGTTCTCAGTTTAGTTTTTTTGAATTATTATTAATTACAGTAGGAAGCAAATTTATAAAAAAGATTTTAAAATGTTACAGGGTTATTCACAAAAGGGTGAAGAGTTTGGAGAAGGCAGGAGAAGTGAACAATCTAGGACAACATAGCTGAACTGGAAAGTGAGCTGAATTGGAGAATTTTTCCACTTCAGCTATGTTGTCCGCTTCTCCTGCATTCTCCAAGTTTTTTTTTTTTAACATAAGTTTACAACTAAAACCTTTGCTTTAATTATTGGTCCAGACACTTAATTGAGGTCCTTTTTATTAGCTGGCCGGACTGGGGTTCTTGTTCTTACGTTTATTTACATTCATTGGAAACTCTGTACATGTGCAAACACTACATTGTTTCCTTTCCTACAGAATAAAATTGAACAAATGTCTCTCATTGCATACATAAAATTTTGCTGTTATCTAAGCTGAAAAAAACATAGGGGTCTACTCACTAAGCTGCCGTATACAGCCGAGTGACTAACCGACCCGAACGCTGTTCGGCTATTCACTTCAGGCTGATACGGCTGATTCTAGCCGTATATCGGCTGAAATCAGCCGTACATCGGGTGGCTTCGGCTGGCTTCGGGTCGGCCGAACATGCTCAACATGTTCGGCCGACCCGAAGTGCAGGAGGATGTTCGACTCAGCCGATCCAACATCTGGATCCGCTGAGCCGAACCTCCGGCAGGCTACTCGCTGCTGTTCCGCCTATTCTCATAGATGCCGAACAGCATTCATCTCGGCTGTTCTGCTCGGTACCTCTGTGGTACCGAGCAGAATAGAAAAACAGTTTAAAAAGTAGTAAACAATAAAATAGAAAATGATTGGGCGGAGCTAGCAGTGACAGCTAGCTCCGCCCAACTGTTTTCTATTGGCCGGGCGGTTCTGCTGCCGTCAGAATAATCACAATAGAAATGCATAGCTAGATTCCTATTGGCTATTTCACTTTGCAATAGCCAATAGCAAACTAACTATTGCAGCCGCCCTCTGCTGATTGACAGCACCAGTGGGCGGGTGCAATAGCTAGTTTGCAACAGGAATCTAGCTATGCATTTCTATGGTGATTTATTTTTTTTATTTATTCTGACGGCAGCCAACGGCTCCGATGTCAGAAAAAAAAACGAGCAGGGAAAGGTTTCGAGCAGAGTGAACCTTTCTGGGAGAAAGTGTTTCTCTCCCGGGCGGCCGGGAGTCGTATTCGACTCCCAAAGCGTCCAGGAGAGTAATGACAGATGGCGTTCCTGGTTACCAGGTAAACAGGAACGCCATCTGTCATTACACACTGAGAACACGAGAGGCCGCTCTCACTGTGTAATGACTGCGTCCCTGGTTAGCTGGTAACCACAGGGACGCTGATCTCTCTGAAAGTGGCCGGAGCCAGCCGTGAGATGACCATCTGCCAGACTGAGCCGCTCGGCCGACTTTGGGAGCTCTATGGGCTATAGTGAATAGCCCGTACAGCAGTCCTTCGGTTCTACTCAACCAAAGGGATCCTTGGCCCGAAGCTAGCCAAAGGATCAGTTGAAGCTATGGCTAGATCCTTCGGCAGCTTAGTGAATAGACCCCATAGCGTTAGGTTCCAAAAGTTTGCGATGCCAGCAAGGGTTAGCAGATCTCTACTTCGTTCTTCTCTCTTAATTTTAAATATGTGTAGTTGCAGCAAAATCCCAATAAAAGTAGAAACTTATGTCTTTTCACCAGCATCTCAGGGCATAAAAATTCCTTTGCAGGCTTACTGAACTAGAACCTACAAAGAGCTATGGTGTGTTACAGCCCATAACAATCGATTTTTGAAGGTATTTGCTGAATATATATATATCACAATTTTATAGCTCCAGTCACTGAAGCAACTAGGTATGGGGAGCAGTTTAATATTTATTTCATTGCAAAGGTGCACTTCTCTCTTGAGGCCAAAGGCATTGTTAATATACTGTATACTGTAGATGACCAAGTTGGTGTAACAAAAAATTGATTGCATAATTGTTCACCAGTAAAGATTGTTCACCACCATGTTTGGTGGTATCAATTGACAACAAAAGTTTGAGGAACAGGCTGCTCTGACTAAATGGTGTCCTGTGAACATCTGCAAAATAGCTGAATTTCAGATATTTAGCTGTAAGAGATTAAACATCACCATATATATGACCAGCTGTAGATATGCTTTTCCAATTAACTTTTACACAGTAAAACAGACTTATCTCTTTATTATTGGACAAATGAATTACAAAAGTAATTTCTGCACTACCTCTCAGCACATTAACTAAATATATAGTGACATTTGAATTGGTTGCACTACTAGAGAAAGTCATGGCCAACATGACTCAGCAATGCACAGGTAGAGATTACTGCTTTCACTGCTGTGGCTTTGCAGATTAAATTTCATTTAACAATGGAGATAATTGCTGTTGGAGGGCTCAGGAAAGAAGGCCACTTAAGGTATAGCACTTTTATGACAACTGAATAATCCCATGTGGAAAATCCTTAAAAATATCTAAAAAAAAACCTTTTTCAGTAATTATAAGATGTGCTCACATAGGGTATTATTCTGCTGAACATCATGATATCAGTGTATTATTTGCATTGCCAAGATGTTGAATAGAAATGACAATCTGAGATACATGAATACAGCAGAACTTTTAATTCCATGCTTACATAAAACTTTCGCACGTTGGCATGTTGACCTTGGAGCTTGAATTGTCAGATAATAAGTACCAATGGGTGATTGCAGTGTACTATCTGTGTTTTGCACATAATTAACATCACACTATGTGGTTCAGATTTGGCTGACAATTTGTATAGGTCTTTTACAAAGTCTTATCAGCTACCTGGTAATTTGCATATCATTACCCTCTGTAATCCTTCATTTGAGTTATGCTTGGATTAAAAACTCTAATTAACTTTTTTAAAGTGTTAGTCTGGTTAAAAACTGTTTTATGAATTCTGCATTTTAATAAACTTTGTTTATTCATGACATTTTACAACAGCAGATTTATTTTTGTAGCATTTACAATTAGCAGAAATTGTGCCTACAAATAATGTATAGTGTGGTGGTTAAATCTAGGAACCAACAGTTTGCACAGCACTTTACAAAAAGGAGCATGACAGTACAGTTACAATACAGTTACAATAAAATTTGTGGGATGAGTTAATGGAAGAAGTAAAGGAAAGCTAGTTTCCCTGAAGAGATGTGTTTCCAGGGATCACCTAGAGGCAGACAGAGTAGGAGATAGTGGTAGGGAGTTCCAGAGGATAGGAGAGGCTCTGGAGCAGTCCCGAAGGAGAGCACGGGAGGATGTAATGAGAGATCTGCAGAGCAGGAGGTCATGAGATGATGGTCTGGTTGATATTTTGAGATTAGGTTGAAGATGTAGTTAGGGGCAGAGTTATAAACCTCTGTATGTTGTTGTTAGTGTTTTGAATTGTATTCATTGGGCAAGTGGGAGCCAATGGAGAGCTTGGCAAAGATGGGTGGCAAACACTGAATGGTTGGTAAGGTAGATGAGTCTGGCAGCAAAATTCATGATAGATTGAAGGGGGGGTAGCCTGTGTAGTGGTAGGAAAACAAGGAGGGAGTTACAGTAGTTGAGGCGAGAGATTACAAGGGAGTGAATTAAAAGCTCTGCTGTGTCATTTGTTAAAAAAGAGCACATTTTGGAAATGAGGTTGAGTAGCCGATATGTATATTGGATGTGGAGCTGGCTTATAGGGAGGGGGTGATTGTTGTGCTGTTGATTGTGATAGAGAAGACACGGAGAGGAGATAATATTATAAGCTCAGTTTTGGACAGGTTGAGTTTGAGGACGTGGTATGACATTTATGTTAATATATCAGTGATTAGATTAGTGATGCATTAGGAGACAGAAGGGGTGAAGTCAGTGGAGAGATAGATTTGTATGTCATCAGCATAGAGATGGTATTGTAAACCATGGGAGGTTATCAACTGACCCGGGGAGGAGGTGTAGATAGAGAATAGAAGGGGTCCAAGGAAAGCACCTTGGGGGATCCACACAGAAACAGGAAGAGGTAAAGTTTAGGGGATAGGAAGATCCTTTTTCATGAAAAACAGTCCTAGTTTTCTAGGACATTGCCCATGTAGGAACAGACTACACCTGAAATATTAGGAAGGGAGAATATACATCATCACAGAGGTCCGTCAGTTATACCCACATGTTTTTTACATACAAAAAATAACTATCTGCCCAAGCAAAAGTGCACATATGAAATGAAGCAGTCACATAGACACACTAAGCCTCACAGTCATGAATAATGAGGCCAGGAGTACATCAATTAGATGTTATTATGTATGCACAATATTTAACCTCATGTATTATAATTCCTATTCTATGTTTTCATTTTGCAAGTGACTAAACTTCAAAAGCACATACATCCCCATTAAAGAAAATTAATTTCATGGTCTATGCACTCTGTATTGCCCCATGGAATATGTCTATAGTAATGAATTAAATAAGTTACTAAGTACATAAAATTATTTTCAAAAATACATTTAAAGAAAACATCTATACTGAATTTACATCCAAATATGGCTCAGACACCAGAGAATTAGAGGCTGTTCATCAACTGCATCAAGTACAGAGGTCATGACCAATATATCTCAGGTGTCTTGGGGCAGAATGCCAACCATCTGCTCTCCAGTATACTGACATCTAATTTTCTTTGCCTTGTTACTAAGTACAGGAGATTAATATTAGACAGAGTGTACCGGCACACTTTATTTGCATAAAACATGTCATATTTCAACTGTTTGTCAGCTCAATGCTCTATAGAATAAAAATGCATACATTTCTCAAACACATGTTTAATGTAGAGAGGATTTCATAGCAATAAAACTGAGCTGCCAATTTTATACTGTAGGAGACAAAATGTCTCCTACATGAATTTAGACAAAATGGAGACATGTCAGAATGATCCTAAAAGAGGCCCCAGGGTAAGCTGAGAAAGATATGTACCAGGGATCTCAGGTTACTGCACAGTGGATCAGAGTACTGGAGCATTTTTCTTTGCAGAATATATTAGCATTCGGATACACCAGTACTGTAAATAATGAAGCAAAAGATGACTGTAAACATAGAAAGCTGTACATGAATGCCCAGGAGCAAGCAAACTCTTGTGTAAATAGCAAACATTCTGGCCTTCTGTCGAAAGTAGTATTTTCAATTCAAAAGCTTCTATAATCTGCTGAAATACTTTTATCAAAACCTTTATAATTTGTCAAATATAGGCCAAACTGTTTCTTTATGCTTCTCTCTCCTGGAAGCCAGAATCACAGTGAGAGTTCTCTCAGTTACTGAAATATAAATCTCTAAGACAGAATTAGCTGGACTTAGAGTGCTTCTTTCATGAGAAAAGGCAGCTTTCATGTGAGCTTGTAGCTGCACAGACGTGCTTATGAAACAAAACTGTAGAGATCAATTTGACAAGTCTGTCAGTATGGGGGCCTTTTTATATCTGATAACATGGCTACACAAAAGACCATGTTTACAATAAAACATTTTATCAACCAATTTCATCAGCTTATATATTGTTATTTTATCATTTGATGATTAAGAACATATGCTACTTGCCTAGCTTGAGCTATTTGTAATTTACAGTAGCAGATGAGACATTCCCGAAAAGATCAATGCTGATTTCCAGGCAAACAGCTAAATACACAGATGAAATACATATATGAGAGCTGTTTACTTGCCAAAAGGATGTGTACTTCTGTCCATCCAGATCTGAGATTTTCACAGGTTTGCAACACAGCACAGGCCTCTCTAGCAGGGAAGGTACTCAACCTCCCTTTTTTTCTGTTTCAGTTTCACTTTCACTTGCATTTCTCTTCCCCATTCTCACCCTGAGACTGGACAGTGAAAGGGGAAGCAGCATGCTGAAGAGCTCATCTCTCTGACACACTGCTCCCTCCTACTATCATCATGCTCCTTGCACTACAACAAGCCTTACTGTCTCCTTGTGTTGCTCTGTGATCTCTGATGTACAAGAGGTCAAATTCATCTGTGTGTTACCAGGTCAAATTCAGGTAATCACACTGCTTGCAATAAAAATACATTAATGATGTATTAATGGTTACAGAACTGAATTAATTTGTGTCTCCTGTATTTGACTGGAGTTCAGCTTTAAAGGCCTATAGGAAAAGTGAGATTTCTTTTAGCATATTTTAAAATGTATGTTCTATCTAAGTATATATATATATATTTTTTAACATATCTAGGGTAGGAATATTTTTTTTTCTATGTTGCAGTGGTGGTATATAGTAAACAATTATATGTTACCATTGCTCTTTCCTTTACAAAAGTAGAAGATCACAATAACTGACCTGCAAAATGTTCTTTCCCTTTATTTTGATCCTTCCTGTATACATTTTGCAACCAATCTATTTCTGAATCCCAGTTTTCTATGCGGTCACATAACTGCAAAACTTCAGTGTTCAAGGTCATTCCTCTCTCTGTGACCGATGGGCAGCACTTCTGGACAACAATGCTGGGAGCTATGGATTCCGTAGGGATGACATCATGGCTCCCTAATATTCACAGGGGTTTTTGGGCCTCAACACTACCAAGACTAGCTAGAGCTTAGCAATCACATGATTGCATAAAAAACCTTAAAAAAGCTGGTCAGAAAGTATTTCGTTCCACAAAGTATATAGGGAGGGTCAGAGCAAAGGGGGCCCTACATTTGACAGGTGAGTTATTGTGATGCCTTTTCTTCTACTTTAAAGTACTGGTTGCTTTTAGGTTGATCATGAATGGTAGCCATGCATGATTTATTAAGAGTACATGTACAAATCTATGAACACTAACTGATTGATTTTTGCTGGTTTTATTTCACAACAAAGGCCAATAAAGGCAAAAAATATGTATGGTAATTTGCATGCTAATGTTGAGCATTTAAAAGTATTCCCTGGAGCAGAATTATTTTAACAGCAGATGGGAAGGCATATTTCTGCAGTTGTTATTCCAGAAGTACTTTGAAAAAGCTTTTAAATTAAATGCATAAAATCTTGTTATAATACACATTTAGGTTATTTATAGATAAATTTATAATTTATCCAAATTTAGTAACCAAATTCTAATGTCCTGTCCAGCTATGAAAGTTTACACAATAAATTGAAAGATTATTCACTTCAATTATCCAAACATGTGTGGATGAAATAAGTAAACAAGGATTTTTCACTTGATTGGCTAATTGAAGTGAATTTTCACACACATTATTGTGTTACCATTCTCTACTACTTTAGTAGATCAGCCTCAAATGTGTTGCTCTTCTTAATAGTGCAGGTTAAAATATGAGATTGCCAATAACCATTTTCTGTGGCTATTGTAAACTATTTTAAGAACTGTAGTCCCATGTGTCTATCTTGGTGTTTTTTTTAGTGTCTGTGTCCCAAGTATGGAGATTCTGGGCATCTCCCCCCGGTGAGAGTTATGATCTCTATTTGCCCTGATGATTATCAACACTGCGACAAACATTATAAGAAATGCAAAAATATTTTGGCTTTAACCAGAGCAGGGGAAAGCCTATATTCCAATAGGGTTATCTGTTCTGGTGACTGTGTTAGAGGGAATTTAATCTACTGTTGTGCATGCACGATGCCCATGATCCTGCTTTTATTAAATGGTGGAGATTATAGGCACAAAGTACAGAGCCAATCAGAGTCAGTGAATTCTCAGTGATGGCCACAACAGTGTTAATCAACAATGATTTCAATAAAAAAGTAATTCTTACTTTTTATTGTTTACCTTGTGCTTCATAGTTTTTTCTAATCATATGAAACAATGAGAAGGGTGGTTTTCAACTCTTTATACATAACGGACAAAGATGTGATAGGTTGTTTTGCAATCACTGAGTGATATGTGCACCCCAGTTGGTAGTCTAACAATTTCAAGGTCATATACATATTTTCAGATTCCTAATGGAATAGGAATCATTGCACAAGACCAATCTATCCCTAAGTGCATGCATCTTACAAGGGAACTATTGACTGGAACATACCAATACTAAAGATTTTTAATATAGAAATATCTACACGTGTTTTACTCTGAAGACCACATATAAATGGACCATTATTCTACAAGTTGTACAGGAAAGAATAGGCATATTATTATTGTTTTAATATTCTAAGGATTTAGTGCATGTGCTGCCTTACATATCATGAAAACAAACATAAACGATACCAGAAAAAATAAATCATGATTTACTATCTAAAGCACTGACTTAAAAACGAGAAACCTAGAAGTTATTAGTATTCATATCTCTTTCAGATTTAATTGCAAACACAGTTATTCACGTGTAGCTAGGCGTCACTTACCAGATAAACCACCAACATCCATCTTTTTGAGGTTCTTTGCTTCCAAAATAACAACTGTGAGCTTGCCAGCCGTGGGTACGTAGCGGAGAGAGAAGCAGATGTCCCCAAGTTTCTCTTGCTGTAAGACAATCCAACAAGTAAATCAGCCAAAATGTTTGTACTCATACAATGTTTCCAGAAATGCATCTTCTAATTATTTGTGTAAAATATAGTTAGCAGTTTGAAGTACTAATATCTTAGTAGACTGAATAAAAAAACATTATTTTAACTATATCATAAATGATTTACGATATTTTCTTCTCTTTAGTTGGCATTATTGTGGTATTAATACCTAGCCATTTCTATATAAATGTATGAGGAATTATCCTGTAGGCTACACCTTGCAATATTTTAATTTAAATCAAAAAGATTAATTCATGTGAAAAAATGAAATAAGACAAATTAAATCAATTGAAACATTATAGTCAGAGATCCAATTGTGATATAAATAGAATCTATATTAAGCTCGGTTACTACTAGATTACTAGACATGATATTTGCTTCCATTAGATTAAATCCAGAAAGTTGTTGGAGTCATGATACAATAGAAATACAGTGCCATAAAATGTTACATTGTTACCTATCATCAAAAAGATTAACTGGCATTGGGAAACCATTATTTATTACTGCGGCACTTTATGCAAGCTGGTTACTCACTCGACCACATTGATATTGCCTTCCTAATGCCCAATATATTTTTGTAAGCTGCACCCTGCACAGTACCCACACTAGTCTGCTGATTAGACAATTATATAGCAGCAGAAAACTGATGATGTTATTCTTGTGCTCACTCTGCTCTCTGCTATCATTGTTAGACTGACAGCACTATGCAATGCAACAAAGCCAGGACTGATTCCCAGTATCGCCCCCCCCCCCCCCCACACTCAGCTCACCCCAGT
>NW_017306313.1:138559-139834 GCF_000935625.1 Nanorana parkeri
CCCCACGCTCCCCCCCCCCCCCCCCTTTCTCAGTCCTGCATGTGCAGATTTATTAATATAAAGACAAGCTCAGGTACATATACCTTTTTATAATTAATTCAGTTAAGTAGTTTTTGAGGAATACATAACTCAATTAACTGATAGTCTTTTATACTGGCCTAGAGTTTAGCTTTAAGTAGGGCACATTCAAGAGATGCAGGTAGCCCCACACAGATATAGTAGTAGTCAGAGTTCATCCTTTACTAAGAAATTGTTTTTTCTTCTGCTGCACGTTCATGAGAACCTGTGCAGATGCTCAGGGCACATCCTATCAGAGTTTATTCATGTCAGGTCACAGGTCTATGAACACGTGCACATCCAGAGTTAACTCTGATAGGATGTGCCCTGAGCTGCTTCGATCTACAGATTCTCATGAACACACTACAGCTCCTACAAGCTGCTGTCACTCAATGGCAGAGGAGGATCCAGACAGTTTTTTTCGGGATCTCTTCTAAGCATAGAGCTTAGCCCCTCCCACAGTATTTTACACTGAATTGTAAGTTTATGGTGCATTTTTGATTACATGATTACAGAAGTACATTGCAAAATGTATTCCGGTATCATTAGGAAACAAAAAATGCAAAAAAAGGTGTATCCTTCTTTAAGAAAACCTACCACCCCATTACATGCATTCTAATTTGGATTTACATTTATTTGGTATGTGCCAGGCCCATATGGCCCAGTATTAGGATAAATGTAAACATATCAAAATGGACTCCACATTTTGAAGACTGTAGTAGTCATACAATTTTGATAACAACTAGCAAGATTTGTAGAAATTAGAGCTACAGACCCTTCTGGACTATAAAGTGTTATGATGAACAAAAAGGGTCTCCTGTGGCCTAATTATCTCATATGGGTACTGTGTGAACTGAGTCGTAGAAATTTATTTTTTCTGCCCTGAAAGTAAATTACTTTGATCATTACATGAAATTTGCAAGGTACTGTAAGAGGGATCCCACTGTGTGTCTTGGAGATACAGCATTCACCTTCTATCCCAGAACACTAAATTGACAACAAGTTATGCTATCTTGTCGAGCATTAGTTATTTCTGTTTTAATGTAAAATATAGTTTGAATTAGATGCTGAAAGAAGTATACCAAATTAACAATTTATTGAACAGAGTTTTTGAACAGAAACTCTGAAGTAGAGTAAAAAGACAAAACATCATAGCAACAGTGCCTGCTTTAGTTTTGGCAAGCACTAAACCCTTTCCCAGTAGTAAATGATGCTCTG
>NW_017306313.1:139862-171599 GCF_000935625.1 Nanorana parkeri
GTGAAATGTTCACTGCTTGGCAAGAGAGAGACATGTGAGCTTTCTGCCTGGTTACCGGCAGTGGCAGTCAGTTCGCCTGTACACCAGGTGCAGGGATCTGTGACAGTTGTCTCTATGTAAAACTGCCTCAATCCCTTTGTTAATCAAGCACATAACCTGCACTAGTTTTTTCCCCCTAAGAAATAGAAATTGGCACTGATGGCACAGATAGACCTGCAACAGGCTCTGCTTTGTTTATGTGGTACATGCCATTTTCTCCAGTTTCCTGCACCATTATGAGGGTGCAAGGAGCTTTTAGCAAGTTATCTGGAGGGTAGTGTTATATAAGAAAAATGGCCAACCTTATTCAAAGGGTGAAAAGAATCTGTGTAGGGAACCAACGTAAACTGTATATAAAACCATTTTTTTTGTTTTGGATAGAGTAGGAAAGGGTTAAAACCCTTGTCAATTTATTCTTGCTGTCTGTGCCCCATTAGGGATTTTTTTCTATAATTTGCCATCCTGTAAATGCAAAAGGAAGTGGGAGGAAATATCTCCAAATGTAGGGGTATCCCCCTCTTAGACAGTTGTCACTGTAAATGAAGATTTTCCTTTAAGTTTCGTTTGAAATACAACTCTAAAATTAAGGATACTTCCTTACTTTCTGTCTAAATGACAATGTCCAAGAGGAGAAATAGAGGGCTGAATCTCCCCAGCTGACAAAGGAACTAACCCTTTTCCACTTACAAAAACAAAAATGTTTTGCCTTTACACACCCGTTAAATAAGACAAGTTTTACTATTGTTTAATTTAATGGACTGAAAATCAAACAAAAAAAAAACATGTGGCATGCACAAACATTCAGGCACCCTCTTGGTCAATTACATTTTTGAGTAATCCCAGTTCTTAATTCTGAAATACTGTAGCTATTTGTGATAGTCATCTACTCATCTGCTATAATATCGAAGTTTTGCATATCTGCACATCTGACCAATCTACAAGTAGTTCAGCTGATGCTTTTTCTTGGTTTTCATTCACAGTATTATGATGCAGAGAGTGGGCTGAGGTAATTATATCATAGTGGCCCTCTGCATCATCTAGGACTGCCCACCATTAGGAGAGGCTCAGGTGAAGAAGACCCTGCATGTCTCATTACTGGCCTGAAGGTAAGTATAACAGGAGCAATAAAAGGAAAGAAGCAAAAAAAAGGTAAGTATAAAAAACAACAGCAACATTCGGAGCAGGGGGGAGGCACTGGGGGTAGGAGGCTGAGCCCAGAGTTGGGATTTAAAGTTTTCAGGATGTTATTATAGTAATAATATTATTTGGTAATAATAATATTATAATCACTTTTATTATAATATATAGGATGGCATTTTCTGCTGCACTGTAAAAACCTAAGGCAATGTGGCATTTGTTGGGTACATATAGCTAGACATAGATTGGTTCATAGGAAGGTCTATAGATAGATACATTAACAGATCTATAGACAGAGAGCTTTGTGGCTGTTGAATTTAAAGAACAACAATCCTGTTTCCCTGTTATTTACCCTACCTATGTGATAGCTTTGCAGTTTTCTATTTGGAGAAATACTTCACTATTAATTCATTTCAATGGAGCTCTGTGTTTAAGTCCACGTGAACATATTACTCAAATTGTCAGGTCAAGCAATAGTATTTACAAAATGTCATTATCACCATCACCGCTATCCCTTTCTTTTTATAAATCCTGCAGATCATAAGAGAAACCATAAATTCTTTGTTTTTTAGTTTGGGAAGGCCTGGTTCACACCTTTACATTTTGTAGCGCGTTCAACGCTCTACGAACGCTCTACAAAACGCTCAAACATGAAAATCCCATTGTTTTCTATGGGTATGGTTCACACCTTGCCGTATTTCAGCCCGCCTGAACGCGCTACAAAACGGCCTACTCCTGAAAAGGTACATGAGCTTCTTTGCAGCGTTTGTGTTGCACGTTTCCATTGGGATACAGCCAAGTAGCCCTCGGAAACGCGCGTTTGTCACGCGTTTTTTTAACCGCAAATCGCGCATATTCAATACGTCTAGGTGTGAACAGAGCCTCAAGGTGTAATGAATGATTATTATGGCCTACTTAGTACATAGTTAGCAATAGTAGCAGCAAAGAAAATAGCACAAAACGAAAGAGAAAAGATAGGGATAATAAGATGCTCTGTTAGGTAAAACAGTCTTCAATCTTAAATTGACTGCTGACATATCACCAGGAGTTTCATAATTTTGCAAAGAATCACTGGCAGTAGAGAAGCAAAACTCTATTAGATTTAATGCAAGTTTAAAGAGTTTTCCTTTTTTATTTTTAAAGTAATCTACCATTTTTGTGTTGTGCAATAATTACCTTGCAAGCAGCATTTAATTTATACTGTGCTTTAGACATCAGCTTTTTACCGTTTTAGAAATTCAGATATTCTCACATTTAAATGCAGATCACATACTGGTAAGCAGTGCTCACACTATTTTTGGTTTGTTCCTTGATTTATATGCTGTAAAAATCCAGACAATATGCATAAAACAAGAGAGGATATAGTTACAGAATTTTTTTTCCTGAGCAGGTCACAAATGAAATACTAATTGAGTTCATCAACTAGCTAATCCAAATGTACTTAATCATGCAAATTAAATTGACGCTCCAAAAATGTCACTATAAAAACTTTATAGCAATGAATGTCACTCATTTAGGGGCAGATTGTAATGCATTAAATGATGTATTTCAAGATATTTTTTGCATGAAACATAAAACATTCTGTACGACACTATGCAGATTTTAGAATTTAACTGCAGTACATTTATGAATTTTTAATGTAGCACAGTTTTAATTATCTACAATTTCTAATCTATTAAGATTATTATGTCTGTTAAGCCCCCCTTAAGGCTATAAGGCAATAAGCTTTCACAAACTTTTAAGAAGAGAAACAGTCCCATTTCCCATTTAAACCTGAAGGTGTGGGCTTTCCAAAGAAGACTCTATTTGCATACAGACACCCCAGGTAATGGCCACATGCAATGCCCAGCCTCCATGATTAAAAGAATGGAAATCCAATGAATGAAAAAAGCTGACAGTGTGCAGTGAAATCAGAGTAAGCAATTTCAGTATAGGAGAGGAGGCTGTAAAACTATGCAAGACTGAATGTAGGGCTGGAGTTCAGCTTTAACCATGATTATTTGGTAAATGTATTGTATATATTAAATAAAAAGAATGCATTCAACAAAATATGCAACATTTAAGTGTGCATCTGTATAGCTTTGGCAAGGGTTATCCTATAAAGATTTATAACAATCACCTTATGTCAATGCTCTGTCTTTTTGGTAGCTAGTACAGCAATTTGATGTTTTCAGAAGGCAAGAGAAAATGTTCATATCAGTATACACTGTGTCATATCCATTGTTAGTGTGATGCTTCAACTATATTCATTTGCCCTTGTCTGCAGATTGAATCTAATCAAGTGAACAGCAGTGTGGCCTTTTAGTTCTTTAAAGCAGCCCTAAAGTTAGATTTGGTTTCAAGCTAACACAAGTATGACACTAAAGCAGGACAGAAAATTAAAACATCTATCATATTTTGCAATGTATATTATAAATATACTAGTTATTATAGGAACAGACTTGTAGGTATGTTATTATGTTCTACACTATAAAAATTGCATAATAATTATGGCTTTTAGGCTGATGTCCCACAGGCGCTTTTGGAGCAGTGATTTGTAGCAGCTATAGAATTGTTCTTCTTAGCTTTTCCATTGCTAGGAAAATACAAATTGCAATCCATAAAAAGGTCTGCAATAATGATATTTCAAGCAATTTGTAACTCTATTGCGATTTACTTTTTGCAGAGTTTGGCGTTAGTGACAGGCTAACCAGACTCAGTACCTACTAATGTTATGCAGCTGCTAATGAACATGGGCACACTACCAATTTGTAGCTGCATAGATAGAAGTACTGTAGCCAGCTACAGCAGCAACTCCATAGCTAGATAAAAATCACCAGAGAAAACAGACAGAGCTTTGTAGCTGCTACAAATTGCTGCAACAAAATCCTTAGTAGTTGGGAGGGGGCAACTAGATATGGTATAAAGCTGCCCATACACCTTACAACCTGTCCTTCATTGTAAGGTGATTAAAATTCCGTACGATCTGCCCATCTTGGACAGGCAAATTGTACTTGCGATTATCGCAAGCCCTCCCTGTTGAGGGGAGGGCTTCCGATGATTGCAGTGTTGAGCAGGCAGCTTGCGCACACCGGCCAGCGCGGCATTCGTCTTCCGAGCACGCCGGCCACCCGCCGAAAATTGTATGATTTTCGGCAGGTTTTATAGCGTGCTCGGAAGACGAAAGTCGTGCGACCTTACAGTCGAAGCGGTCGCACGCTGCCCATACACCTGCATATTATCGTACGATCGCGGGATCGTATGATAATCGGCAGGTGTATAGGCAACTTAAGACTTGCTGCAGTAAAACCAAAGCTCTTCTCTTAGTGCTGACATATGATATACAACTTTTAAATTTAAAAAGTTTCTTCAGTTTATATTTCTTGAGTTTAGAAAAATTGTTTGCTTATCCAAAATGTATTTCAAGATTGCAACGTTCTTTTCAGTTGAAAACACTAGTAAACAGGAGTACAGAGACGTCTGATTTTATGGTAGCATTAGCCTTCTGACAAGCCTTACCATTATGGTTGTTTTTCTTGTCTTAGAGGAGAGTTTTTCTTTGTGTGGCTGTAAACAACACAGACACTTCCACTGACAAGCTACAAAAATCCTTCCTGAGACCTCAGCACTTTAATATATTTTCTTAACTGTCTATGAGGACTACGTTGCTATTTGACAGAAAGTTGAAAAGTGCTTCACAAACAAACACTATAATTTGGGCTTTATGAAAATGCTGCATGATTGTCATTACTAGGTGAAAAGCCTATGCAATCATCTGTACTTCACACATCTCTAAAAGGCTATGGTTGAAAACATAAAATCACTGCTTAGACACTGGAAAATGCACTTTCAATTCAAAATGGGGGTCATGATGTCAACCATCACGTGCCTTGGTTCAAGGGAAATGTTAGAACTAAAAAGAGAACGAAAGCAAGAAAAAAGGTAGGGAGAATTTCTTTGAAATGAAACCAAAAACGAAAATCACTCCAGAATGACATTGGAGTGCACTTTGCCTCTTACCACTAATGCCTACAGCTGGCTCCAATGCTTTAATGATTGCATCTCATTCCATTTTGCAACTTGGCTTTCCCTAAGCTTCTGCCTGATCATATTTCAAAATGTCACTCACGTTTATGTGGGCCATTGCACAAAACAAAATTAATTTAATTCAGAACAGAATCTTAATAATATTACTTTTGACAGCATGGAAAACTTATTAACTATAGCTTGTCAAAAAGCTTTTCCATGAATGAATTAAACATTGAGCGGAAACATTATATATGCTGGAACTGTTTTCTTTTTATAGATTACTAGAAGTTAAACTGCACAGCTCTTCTATAATTATAGTGAAATAATGTGTCCATTGTATGTTGTGGAGAGGTAATCGTTGTTCTATTAAAATGGCTAATCAGAATTCACAATACGATTGCTTGCATGGCAAACAAGCTGATGGACAAGGCAGGCATTCCTATTTTTATGGGGAATCAACATATGAATGTCTTATTAGTGACCTGCCTGGAATCTATACCTTCTAATATTTCATGTTATACACTTCACATTGTCTTTAATTATCTGACAGTTACTTCAAATAGTTATAATAATATGGAAATCACCAGCCTAAGGTTAGGTCAGTTCTTAGTATGCAAAATATCATTACTTTCCCTGCTTGCAGATATGATAGCACATTTGCTCAGCAATGCTAATATTTAAAACAGAAATAGTCATAGCACAGATGCCGCTATGTCATCTCACCACAGCATGTTACTTGCTCATGGAGAAGTCGGTTACTATGTTAATCTAAAATCTGTTACTGTTAACCCTATAGAGTCAATTTTGGGATACCATTGGTTATAGTGTGCAAATCATCAGACACTATAATTTATATTTTGTTAATTATAAAGCATGTCTATCAAAAGTATTACTGCCAATTTGTGCGTTGTTACTATAATGATTATAAAAAAATGTAGATACCGCTTTAGTGTTCAAGGTAGAGTATGCCTGGACCTCTCAGCAGTATAAAAAAATGTATATATATATATATATATTTCCTGAAACCAACATTGCAGTATACAAATGGGTTTAGCTCTGGCCCCCGCCCAATCAAAGGAACGGTTAAACTATAAATGAAACACGCCTCCCAAGGCAGGAATTCTCTTTTTATCCTCAATGCTCAAGCTGGTTATGCTATTTCTAAAGGATATGTTTAATTTTTACCCTCACCTTGCCGGTTTCTTCCGGCCTGCCACACAGGTTCAGCCTCTCCTGTTGTAAAGTTGCCCCGAATCTTCAGAGTTTGGGGTGCAGGATATGGTCTCTTGGGGTTCTCTCACATTTGGATGCCTCCTCCATCATGGTGGCATGTTTCAGACATTGCCTTACTTCCAGGTTACTCTGGCAGAACTATGATTCAGCTGCAGATCAACCCCTAAGATCATGAAGTGCAGATGCTTCTTGTCGAGAGAAAACTCTCCAATGGCAAAAGTAGTGGTTATTTTATGCTTATGTGTTTCATTCCTTTGGTTCCTAGACTGCTACATAGGGCCCACAATTATCTAGGTATGCTAATCACAATCATTTGACTGTGGCATATCTAACAAGGGTTTCCTCTCTTGTAGACTGGAACCTTCTAGTCATACTGAACAGGCAGACGTTGTACAGTAGGTACTACATCCAAGTGCAACCCCATTATTTTAAGGGGCATGGAGGCTGGAGGTGAAGACTAGCTTGCCTGGATTACTCATCTTAAGTCATTGTGATTTCATTGAATGCTAAAGCACCTACTAAATGTCACATATTCTACAGTGTGGAATAGTAAGCTCTTAGAGTTTGCAAGCTCATAGGGGTTTTCATCCTCCTCACCCTGCCAGGACAGGGATATTGAAATTTCTTCAGGCAGGCAATATGTACTTGGGTGTCAGTAACATCCATCCTAATTGTTTGAGACACAATGGGCAGCTCATTGGCCTGTGCAAGAGTTCACTCTGAGAAGTCGTTCATTGCTCTTGGATTTAAAGAGTGCTGGATATCTTCCTTTACTTTGTTCAGATAAGGCTTCCTCAGTAGGACTGTAATATGTAAAATAGAATTTCTTGCAGCAATCCCCTTCAGTGTGGAGTATCCTGTATAGTCAAGCTTAGGTTGCAAATCACTTTGTTGCTATCATTTTCCAGACGGGCTATTTCTAGATCTCTCTCTCGGCATCATCGAAAGGTCTGCAGATCCATCAATCTAAATAGGACATCATATTTGCCAATATTACAGAATAGAGTTTTGTTTCAGCCCATGCCTTAAATGTGGCTAGGAACATAGATTTGAGATTGCCTCTTCTGACAAGTCGATCTATTCAACGTTCTGACGGTACCAGAAAAGGGCTCTCTGTGTCCACTAGGACACATGCATCGTGGCTCGTCACGGTTAAACAAAAAGAAGATGGAGCCACAGATTAGTCTCTGGGTCCACTCTATGAATGGATTTCATCCCACTGGACAGAATTTAGTGGTGTCTCCAGAGTTACTCTGGAAGGCAGTGACCTATTCCATGTATGACATGTTACTGTCCCGTGACAAGGTCTTCCCAGCAGCCTTGACCAGGGTGAGGTTTGGTTGGAATGTGTTTAACAGCTGTGCAAATAAATAAGTATCTCAGCATTACCCTCCCTGGTTTTTGGTGTGCTATGTCCCATTCGTATGCTGCCATTATGGTGTCAGGAAAACGTAAAATTGTATACTTACCTATCGGACATTTTCCTTTCCTGATGCCAATACATGACAGCATAAAGGACCCTCCCATGGCTTTTGCAGTGAATATTGTTATGAGAATGCCTGCCTTGGGAGGCGTGTTTAATTTATAGTTTAACCGGTCCTGTGATTGGGCGGGGGGGGGGAGGCGTATGCTGCCATGTATTGGCGCCAGGAAAGGAAAATGACCGATAGGTAAGTATAAAATTTTAAGTTATATATATAATATACAAATTCTCACACTGCCCAAGCAGCAATACATATAGATTACAATAAAACAGCTTGGGTCAGATAAACAGATAAATAAAGCTAAAATCTTGTTGCTCCTTGATATTTAGTAAATAATCATGAAATCAGTATTTTACTACTGTCCCTTACAAGAAAGTATAAAAATATGCTTAGAGAAAAAAGTGATTTCTTTATCGTACAGCACAGTACGCAGCCAGAATGAAAAAAAAAACACAGTAAAAAGGTGAGCAAATCTACATATATCCTCCCTTTAGTAGAGAGTAAGCCTACATCATTTAAGGACACAAGCTAGAAACAGACGATTCTTAGGAGTGGGAGGGGATATATGAAGGTCCTCACAGCTCTGGCCAGTGTTAAATCACCTGATACCTGCATATTACCCAGCCATCTCTGAATCTGCCTGTGTCCTCTTCTGTACTCCAAGAAACGGATTTAACTGGTAAGCCAAAAATCCTATCATTTGACACTGCACCCTGATCTGCAGCTGGCTGGGTAGTATATGGAAGAAAGATTATCATAAGTTGCTCTTGGCAAACTGTACCAATGCCTGCTGTACTTGACTCAACCAAGTTACATGAGATGTGTCAATGATTTGTAGTTCTAATTTTTCTTTTTGTTCAAACCTCTGACTAGAGGGGCCATCAGTTTACTGAGCTTGTGGACCGTCAATGTGCAGGGATTTATGAATGCCTGGGAGCAGCTCGTTGAGAGTCATCTTTCTGTTATGTGCTACCTATAGGCAGTACATGGCTACTTTTAATATTTAACTGGATAGCTTCATTCAGTGACTTTGATCAAGATTTTTCTTAATGTTCAGGAGTGAAAAAAGATGATTAAAATACACAATAAGCATCAAATAAATCAAAGGAGCATGTTTATAAAACTCCAAGCAAATCCGGGAACATACTCAATATATCTGGTGGCAACATCTGTCTCATTTATGCTACATCAATGTGCTGTCAGCACAATATAACAGGCTCTTTTTCCCCAGTAAATCAGCAGTGAGTATGTGAAGAATCTGTGCCTGCAAATGAAATGCTGTCCATGGTGCTGAAGCAATGCTTTTGCACTGTTTAAGTAGTTGAGATGTTACTTTTATTTATGGAAAAAAAAAAAAATAGAAAATAACATGTTCCTGCATACTGTCATCCCCATACAAGAACTGGTGAATATAGAGTTCCCTGCCATGTGAGTACACACATGCATTTAGCTTTTGGGAAGTGTACTGAGGGTGTGATCTTGGTCCTAATTTAGCAGATCTGTGTTAACAGGGCTGCAAGTAGTGAGAAAGGTTATAACTCTTTACCACTATATCATAAATTAAAAATATAAACCTTTTCTACCACTTCTTTAAGATTGATCTTTAGAAATATAAGACCTTTTTGTCCTGCATGTAGTGGACACCTGTACACATAAGAGAGGGACCGTAAAAATAAAAGCAAGGTTTTCTTAAGCATCGACTCACAAAGCTCCTGCACTGGTCTTACTGAAAAAATTAACCCAAATTAAAGAAAATGCTATTAATGAGTGTTCCAGCATAACCCTTTGAAGCAGAAGCTCCATAAGAACATTCTGTCTCTCTCTCCACTGTGTGAAAATATAAAATAAAAGCTCCAGGTTTTATTGGCTTGCATTTGACTCTCAAGACAATTGTTATGCTGCAGGCTAGACATAAAATGAAGGATTTGCTTTTAGTCAAGAATGACAGATAATAGCATATAGAAATAGATAACTTATGTCATGCAGAGGAGAGGTGCTTATTCCAAGTAGATAAAGAACTGTTTAGTCCAAGTATACATTTATAAAACATCATACATTTAGTTTTTAAAATGAGTATATATACCTTAATTGGTCCTCATATCATCCTCGGATTGTCCTCTATATACAGTAGCAGCACTAAGACTCATAGACGGAGTGCAAATAGTTTGAGTCAATTAAGGTTCTGTTGCTTTGCACAATACTGTCAGTCTAAAACTATGTACATGCATACAGGAAGGGAGAGCACTAACAGTACCTCATCAGAGGGATGCTGCTCCTTCATTGTCAAGTTTGCAGGCTGGTGTGTCACCTGGACTAGGCTATACTGCTTAACTGCAGTGATAGTCCAGGGCCTGGCTGTTCTGTTTGCTAAGGGTGCCTGGATCATAGAATTACACATCCTTTGGAAAGTAAAACAGTTCCCACATAGGTATTGGAACTGTGCATTTAACTGTTTGCCTGGTGTTCAGATTTAACAACAAGCAGCAAAAGGACCCTATACCTACTCACACAACAGTGAAATGCATGCAAGACCAGAGTTAAACTATTTACCTTATTTATGCCTTTCCTAAAAAAATCTGAGGATGCACTGATTCCAACAACTTCTGTAACACAAAGAGGGAAATTTATCAAAACTGGAGCATAAAAAATCTGGAGCAGCTAAGAGAAGCTGATTGGTTGCCATGGGCAACTGCTCCAGATTTTGTCTGCTACAGTTTTGATAAATTCCCCTCAATGTATAGTACATATAACTCAGAGTAAAAATATCCTTCCATTTGATATTGCCAGACTTACACAGAAAAATCTGTGTATTAGGGTTTTGGAGCCAAGAGGAGTCTGGTACACTTGTTCTTATGAAATGTTGCTACCCTAAGCCTAAGACTATTACCTTTCTATCCTGAATGCAAAAATACAATATAATGCACATACACAGTTTACATTTATGAGTTTTAGTGTGGTGCATTTAAAAAAAAAAATCTCTTACTTAGTTTTGGTACAGTAACGTGACATACCGTCTGTTGCAGAGTATGTTATGGGTAATTACGGTTGCGTTTCTGATCCCAAAAGGTTCTTGTCCCTTAGTGCATGCTTACATAAAAAAAACATGTTGTCTTTTGCACAAACATGTCTGCTATTGATTTACAATCATTTTCTTTATTTGTGACATTCACAAACCTCCCAGGAAACTGTTTTCACTAGGATGAACCTACATGCATCGAATAATTTACCTACTGATAAAATAGTTCCATTGAAAATGTTTGTAGATGTTACAACATCTGCTTAAAGTGCCCATAGTGTTAAGGATGGATGTTTGTTAATAGCTGAATGGGCTGCAATTGCATGTGTACTATTGCGTAAATGTGTAAATATACTATTGCATGCCTGCATTATACAAAAATTGAGAAGAAAGCTTTATTTCACAAGCACGGCTTCTGTTCACAGTACACTAACTATTTACCAAATAAACCCCTATGTCTATCAAGTTTTTTTAATACATTATTTTATTAACCTCCCTGGCGGTATTCCCGAGTGTGGTTCGGGGTTATTTTCAGTACCAAGAGCGGTAACCCCGAGCTACACTCGGGATTGCGCAAAACTGTAACTTACCTTGTCCCTGCAAGCCCGCGGTGTCCTCTGCTGTGTGCGCCCGGCCGATGCCGGCATTCGGCTTTCAGTTTAGTTTTCGGGCGTCACAGCGGGGGTCAGAGCCGGCGGGAAATTCAAAAGTGCAAACATGATATTTACACAGAATACACACAATACAATGTAATCTGCTATAATTACATATATGTATCAAACTATTTCACTTCAATTTTGTCCCTAGAGATTTGTCCAGTGCCCTGCCTGCACTTTTACTGTACTCTATTGACTGTGGTATGGATCAGGCAGCGCCCCCAGAATTCCCATTTACTGGACCATTTTTTTTATTATTATATTATAATTTTTTATAATTATTTATTATATTATCATTTATGATTTCGTGTTTCAAACTTTATCATACCCGGGATGTCTACTGGACTCTGTTTGGACATATTTAGGTGAGTCATTCCTATGATTTACTAAGAATTACAGGCCTACAATATAAAACAACAAATTGCCATGAAAAACAACGTACCACTTTGGCATGCTAAAATCCTGCATAATCATACCGCCAGGGAGGTTAAGGTCATTTTTTCATTTGTCAGGTCAAATAGTCTCCAAACATGAGACAAACAATCAGCCCGAGTATGAGCAGAAGTGACAATAAAGATAAGAGAAGGCCATATAAAAAACAAAAACAAAATCTAGATCAAACTCAAATTAGGCACCAATAAAATGCACAGTTTTAGTAAGGTAGTAAATAGTGACATAGGGGCCTTGCTGATTGCCTACATTTCAGGTCTATCATTATGTGCAGGAAAATCATCTCAGGTGACTTCCAAAGCTCCTAGTGTGTGAGAAAGTTTAGCCTTTAAGTACCAAGATAAAGGGAGACATTATTTGGGACAATACGAAGCTCTCAAATGTGGCAGTATCGAAGTATTGCCAGCGCCTGAAAATTTTTGACGTTTTTAGTTGACTATTTAGTTCCACATCCATCCTTTCCCCATTAAATAACAGTTTAAGCTCTCCCACAACCTCTGATAGATAACTGGGGTGCCGACGGAGCGTTCCATGAACGCATTATACTGCCATCTGGCTGCCAGCAGGCAGATGTGTATCCAATCTGAGACTTTGCGTACAGGCAGAGGAGTTGAATCCAAAGAGTCCTAGGATGCTCTATCAAGTTTTAAAGCAGAATGTCAGCAAAAAATAACAATATAAAATAACAAAACCAGCTTTTGCTGCAGCCAGGATAAACAGGGAGTATAAGAGGCTAATTCCAGGTCAAATGCAGGTAGTTACATTGCTTGCATATGGTCACATAGCTGCATTAATTTATGTATTTTATATGTGCCTAAAGTTTAGCTTTTAGGTGGACAGTTTTGTCAGCATTTAACAACATTTTAATTAAAAAAACATTTTGCAAAGTTTCTGTGCTAGAATAAGTAAATTTTACATTTGTTATGTCAAAGTCTAAAGAAGTTACTAATGGAAATATACATGAAGACGTTTGAATTTTTAGACTTCCACAAAATGTTATCTCCTAATTCCTACTGCCAGTTTCCAGGCTTTGAAGAAAAAAACTGGCAGAGAACACTGAAGCAACTCTGAAGTACCTCCCTTTCATTTTTTAAAGTCCCCCTAAAGCATTCACTAAAACAGAAACATGCTGTAGCACAATTAAAAAAAATCATTTTTTAGAAAATAAATACATCATTAGATGCAGGTTGAAAGCATTCCAGATTTGTTTGAAAAAAATCCCAAAGAGTAGAGAATCTCTTAAGTAATTTTCCAAAATGTCAGATTTATATGCTAGATTCCTATAAACTAGTTGCATATCCACTACAGAAACACTGTAAAACGAAATTATTTGAACACAGAGCACATCAATAAGTTATCATGTTGCTATGTTTATCTGTGTAATACATAGATATATCCTGTATTTAGCAAAAAGATATTAAAATGGCAGTTTTATTGGCAGTTTAAAACCGTAAATACATAAAAAAATAATTATCTAAATCTACAGCACTGTCTGTCATAAACCAGGGCAAACAGAACACAGGATTAAATGTGCATAAATAGAGATGATGTGAAAATTGTGCCTTGAAATAATTAACAAGTCCAAATATTGAGGCAGCTGAAGTTTTGAGCAAATCTTTTTCTGTAAAAGTTGAGTTTACACCTGAACCACCCATGCACCTCCCAAGCCTCCCTATTATTCAGTGATGCTGCTCATCATAAGATGTTTGCAAGGCAGGAATGAGGATGAAGGAAGCCAAAAAGTCGAGATCAGCTGTCTACAACTCTGAATCTACTTTTCATTTTGACATTTGGTTTTCACTGACGTTGACATTTGGTTTTTTTTAACCTCTGCTTAAACCTGCACGCTGGGATAAGCAGATATAGTATAATTGTAAGAGGTACAGATACCCTGAGTATATCCCTGTCCTCTCAAACTCTAACCCTTCTTCAACAGAATTTTCTATTTCAGTGGAAGTCTGACCTTACTAAACTAGCAAACTTTGAATACAAACCCTTTGATCAAATTACAGTGAAAATAATAAGGCTATAAGGACTATGTATGGATTCATAAATGTCTCAGAATTATGAAGCAAATTCTTATCTGCCCCAAAAAAGCTGGAGGTCTAGATCTTTCAGCTGTACACCTACTGTATATTATGTTGCAGCAGTTTTGTCTACAATAGTGGACCACTCTCGAAGAACAGGCAGCCTCACTTAAACTGGCCACAATGCCTTGGAGAAAACCCCAAATTTGCCTTATACTGGAAGACCTGCCTATTTTAATATCTTGTACTATGCGGATTTGAGCGAACCTAGTTGAAAAAAATATAATTGTCTACTAGAGCAAGTTCAATGACTCCTTAATTCTCCAATCCCAAATTTCCCCCACCTTACATGCATCAACCTTTTAAGAATGGAATAGAACAGACAATCCTAGAGTAATCCAAACCCTATGCAATGGGGAACTCTTTCATCCTTACTACCTGGCTTAGCATCTAACAAATCTATTTGGCTGCAGAAACTTCAGCTTCATAATTTTACTCACTCTCCCATGTGCTATCAGCACTTTACAAGCTACTCCTACATGGTCACTTTCCTAATGATCCATACTTTTTGGAAAAATGGGAGAAGGACCTTGGATTATCTATTCACCCCTCAGAGTGGCTCAAGTCCCTGATTCTAACCCACAAACTATTTTATCTGCCAAACACCTAGAACATCATTTTAAAATCCTCTCCAGATGGTATAAATGCCCTTGTGACCTCCATGTTTTTGGTCCCAAGACCTGTGACCAATGTTGGCATTGCTAGAAAGGTGAAGGGAATATATGGAGAACATGCCCTTTAGTCCTTCATTTTTTAGTCCTTCATTTTTGGGATAAAATATTTACAATGTAATCCCTTAAACCAGATACACGCATCACTTTATTATCCATTTTGCTTGGGTAATTGAAATCCATCAAAAAAGACTGTCATATGCTGTCAGCAGCCTGCACAACACTAGTGCACCGACAATACTCTCTATATGGTGGAGTGGGTATGTGAGATGAATTAAATCAAATCCATAGAAGAACTGATCTTTAAAGAGGAGAATAGATCAGAGACATATCGGATTGCATGGTTCCAATGGAACTACTCTGAAACATCTACAGAGTTTTCATTGTACTGGTAATCATCATATCAATGTGATGGATCCTATTACAGAGTATAGGACTGCATCTCCATGGGTTTGTTGAGACCAGAAACAGAGGCACCACCTTTTTCTTTCATGCACTTCTCTGGGATTCTCAACTTCTCCCCCATTTTAATTTATTAGACTATGTGAGAAGTTATAGATATTGAAATGTCATATTTTCTATGTTACTCACTGGCATAAAAGAAACTGACTTGCAGATGATTATGTGACAATTTTAAATGCCATGGGGCCTCCATTGAAGACCCAAGACTCTGTATTTTCCATCAATAAGAATACCCATTTCTTCTTTGTGATACAACCTACCATGTTTACCTATTTCATACTTGTTATTTTTCTTGTTATATTTGTAAAAAAAATAAACAATGATTATACATAAATATGAGAGGCATTTATTCTTGGTGAGCTTTGTGTATTTCTCCCAGATCTATGCAGAGATGCAGTGTGAAACGTTGTCTCTGTGCAGGAGCTTCCTGAAATAAAGACCAGTCACTGCTGCTATTTGCTTACGCAGGGTGGCTGGTCTTGTATTTTTGCCGCCCTGTAGTTCTCTGCAGGCAGCCAACTAAACTAAAGAGTTTCTTCCACAGCTCTGCTTTCTGCACAGGCTGTGTAGCACATTTATGATGTCTCTACTACATTTACAAGGTAATAACTGAATTTGCAAAGGCATTTTATTAAGACATATACTGTATTTGCCCGTGTATAAGATTACTTTTTATGCTTTAAAATTGGGGGTCGTCTTATACTCGGGGTATACAATGTGAACCTTTAGTTCGTTTGGGCCAAGCTGGCCCAAAACAAACGTCCCTAATCTGTCAGCCCGCTGGATGTGCGGTAATACTGTATGTACGGTAGCTTCGGCTACATACAGTATACCGTGCTGAGCCAATCACGGCGAGCAATGTACACAACCTTTGCCAATCCAAGCAGGCTTTGTATTCATTAATATAATACATTGCTTGCCGTGATTGGCTCAGCGCAGTATACTGTATGTAGCCGAAGCTACCGTACATACAGTATTACCGCACATCCAGCGGGCTGACAGATTAGTGGGTGTATTTAAACAAAATGGCTGGTAGACAAGACCCCATCATGGCTCCAGCAAGAAGAAGGAAATATGGAGCCTCGGAAGGGGGGTAGTCTTATACGACGAGTATTGCCGAAAACCTATGTTTTAACTGGAAAATTAGGGGATTGTCTTATACACCCAGTCGCCTTATATGCCGGCAAATACAGTATATATATTTTTTTTATTTAAAGCTTTATTTTTATCATATGCTTAGTTGATTGTTTATTACAGATTTACTTTAAAGCACAATGCAGTAAGCAGTGTGGACCATCTCCCCCTTTTGTATTCTATAGGTATAAGGTTGAACAAAATGGGTGTAAAGCAGTTGTATTTTTCTATTATGTGTTGATTGTTGTCCTGAATTCAATAAAAAATCTAGTTGAATAAAATGACACTAAGTACTTCACTTTATATGCTACATTAGAAATTGTCATGCTATAAAGATAAGTGGCAAGTGTGCTTTAAAATTATGGTTCTTTTGTCAAGTGTCAGACACTTGCGGACAGAAAAGCTCCTCAGACTTGTTAAGTCATCCATACCATAAATGGCATTTTTAGAGAATATGTATATTTCTAACTCACATTTTATGTGCTCCTATTGATTGGGTCTAGACGATAGTGCTTTATATCTGCCCTTAGTCTCAGGAGACTCCATGCTGTAGCAAAGCACTTCTTAAAAAAGTACTTCCAAATGGAGTGTTGCAGACATTAAATATATGCAGCATTTAATTATAAACTAGAGAAAGGATTATAGATATTTTTGTCCCACTGACCTTTAATCATTGACAGCATGTTCTATCACTAGAGGTCATCTAGTATGGGACAGAGAAAAAGTGAAGACCCTATAAAGAAAGCTGATCCCCAAGTATAACTGATATGTGGGGGATGGCTTTACATTTATTAAAGGCATTACATTTTGTAAGGGCTGTTCTCTTAAAGCACTCACTCAGTGCTTAATGTCACATGGACTGAAATGAGCAGAGTGGTGGACCCCATATGCTTGCATTTCTAGTGTACCAGTATGTTTGCCAAGCTGTTATTTTCAGGAGTGGCATCATACACCACTTTTTGTAAAATATAATAAAGCAAAAAAGGCTGGAGGTGTAAATTTTGACATATTGCAACTAACTGGCCTCTAATTGAAAAACTCCAGTGAATGCTGATGTGTCTAGCCAATGTAGAATATTAAATTTGGATGATACATTTTTTTACCTTTACTTCACGTCATGTAAAGTCTAGATTCTAGATAGAGAAATAAACCTTAGTCAATAACTGTAAATCTTGTAAGCTTCCTAAACTTGTTTTGTCAAACCTAACAAGAAACCTCTGAAAGTTATAGTAATAAAGCCTTGTATTAAATGACACATGCGAACTATGATATGGTGAAAACAAAATGACAAATTAATTTAATTTAGATTGATTAAATTAATTTACAAATTAACAAATACATTCCAAGATAAAACATAAAAGACAAAATATTTTCTAATATAATGAAAGGACAAAAATGTGTTACCAGTCCTAAAAATTAGATGTACAAAATATCCTATACCATATTTGTAATAATGGTTATGGATCCAGTCTTTCATTCTCTGAGTCTTTCCTCTTATTGGTGCGCTATCCCTTCTATCTGCACATTGCCTGGCTTTTCCTTTTTTCCCACAAATTCTGTATTATCTCTGCAACTCAACTTTTCCCTAAAATTAAGATCTAGTCCTGACCAGGCTCCAGAATAATTTCAGCGCCACTGACCACCAATAATCGTGGGATTGTTTTGGGGATTTAAAACTTTTGGGTTTATTCACAACATCCAGTTATTGGACACAACGCAATTTAAATGCAATTCAATGTCATCCTCCAGGGAACTTTCTTCCACTAATAACAGAAGACTTTGCTTTAGTGGGCGACTTTTAAAGTCTAAACAGCAAAGTGCATCTGAATTTTTTTAACCACCTCAGTACCAGCATTCATAACATAACTACTGAACTTTATGCTGCCTTATTGGATATGCTCATACAAGTTGTAACTGGACAAAAAATTGCCCTTTTGATTTGGATTCCAATGTTTTCATTGTGCTTAGTATAGCATGAATTGAAATAAACTATTCTTGCTCTCCTTTATCCTTCAATGTTATTGGCTGGACAAAAGCATACATATATGGAGGTTTTCTTTATCTAAGCTTGAGCTGTCTGTGTAATAAAATAACTATGAAAAGTGATTGGAAGATAATAGCGAACAAGAGTGAATAAAAAATGACCTTTACAGTGGATAGCCAAGCATTACAGAACATGGTGGAAGCTTACTGGTATAATAAAAAAGGTGTATTGCCATAGAAGTTAAGCTTCATATGGTAAGTAATCACATTTGTGCTCTAGAAGTGATATGATTATGAAGAATCAAGAGATTATGCATTGCTGCATCAGAAAACATAATATAATACCTAATTAAATCTATTCTTTGAGAGATTTATATATATGGTTCTAATTACATAAATAAAATATGTAGACAGAAATAAGTCAGATTTGCTTGAATATGTTAGGCTAACTAATTATTAATCCATATCTATCTATCTATCTATCTATCTATCTATCTATCTATCTATCTATCTATCTATCTATCTCTTAAAATTTTCCACCAGATCCATAACACTTGGCATGCTGAATGTAAAGGGAATGGTTGTGTACTGCATCCTTACTGATGTGTAGCTGATTTATTTTAAATTGAGTTGAATAATATAGGGCTGTCAATGCACCCAAAATGTAGCACACCAGATATTGTTTAAAGTAAATATGTTGCTGCATTCAAAATTAAATACACATACCCGGCCACTGGGAAGAAGGCATACATCAAACCTTTACCCAAGTAGGGTGAAGGCCCTACCCACCCAGGCTCGTGTAGGCCAATTTCATTGTTGAATCATGATGTTAAAATCCTTTCTAAGGTCATAGCCAATAGACTAGCGGATATCTTTCCATTGCTTATACAGCCAGGACAAGTCAGATTTGTTAAAGGACGGGTAGGGGTTACGAACCTGCAAAAACTTTTGTTAGCACTGGAAATTGCTCGTTCATGTCTTGCCAAGGATATGGCCATTATAACACTGGACGCAGAGAAAGCATTCAATAATGTTAACTTCCAATGGTTGTTTCAGGTCTTGGCTAATTTTGGTTTCCAATGTAGGGCAATCTCTTTCCTGCAACACATTTATGCCTCACAGGTGGCCATGATATTGATGCATAGAGCCCTGTTCTCTCCCTTTCTGTTAGGGAAGGGTACACGTCAAGGATGTCACGTCACATTGTCCCCCTTATTGTTTAACCAGGCACTGGAACCTCTAACAATACACATCAGCGCACAAGATATACAGGGTTACAGGTAATCTTAGTAACAAACACACACAGACTGTCAGGGGCGGGGTTACCCTTTATGCTGGAGTTGAACCCAGTAACAGGGAACAGGCCGATTACAAGTCTGTGGTGAAGGTATAAGAAAGGCAATCCAAAGGCATAGTCAGGATACAGTCCGGGTCGAGGTAGGCAGCAAACATCCATAACGAAAAGACAAGCAGGGGTTCAATAACCAGGGAGTCCGAATGGTGGGAAAGGAGATCACCACCAGGAAAGAGGATAATGCTTTGTACTTGCACAGGATTCAGGCAGAATAACTCAACAACAAGTCAGGGCTCTGACTGGGATTTAAACCCAGCAAGGTCCAGGAACGCCCATGTTGTTAGAGCAACAAGAAAGCCTCCAACCCCTGGGAGCCAATGGGATGGCAAGGGGATGTAGGTGTGTCAGTGAAGACCTCCCTGTGAATAATCAGCACCTGAGTTGACTAATAGGCTGCATGCACGTTACGCTCACGTGCACGCCCACGTCCACACGCATGTACCCACAACCCTGCCACTGGGCACCAAGATACCGCATGGAGTAGTCTACACCCTGCACCATGCCCGTCGACAACCAGGTAAGGGAGCATCCCTGGTCCCACGACACAGACACACACACACATGCACACAAAACCCAAAGATTGAACTTGATGGACCTGTGTCTGTATTTAACCATAACAAGTACCGTGTTTCCCCGAAAATAAGACAGTCTTATATTTTTTTTTCACAAAAAAAGACACTAGGTCTTATTTTCGGGGGGTGTCTTATGTGTACCTGGCTGCAGCTGTCAGAGGCGGGAGGGAGCTGCGGCCGTGACATGTAAAATTCTATTATACCCCGAAAGTAAGACCTAGCGGATCTCTGTAATATAAGACCTACCACCGAACTAGGTCTTATTTTCGGGGTAGGTCTTATATTACAGAAATCCCTGATGATAGCACTAGGTCTTATTTTCGGGGTAGGTCTTACTTTCGGGGAAACACGGTATGTATGTATACACTATATCCTGCACTCCCCAAGTATACAAGGTATTCAGGTAGGTAGGGAAGATTTGAGGCTTGCCTTATCCGTGGACGACTGTCTTCTATTTACATCATGGCCTAAGGAGGATAATTTGGCGGTGCAGGAGTTGTTATTCACCACCTATTTCACCACCTTTTTGGGACTTCGAGTCAACTTTACAAAGAGCGAACTTCTCCCTCTCTCTGGTATGGTTAACACTGATTGGAAAAGCCACATGCTATTTAGGGTGGCACAGCGAGACATTACCTATCTAGGTCTTAAAGTGGACAAATCTCCCTCATCCCTATATTATCTCAACTACCTCCCTTTGATTGTTAAAGATAATTAGAGGACTAGAGATGTAGGAGAATCTTCCCTTATCACTTTTCAGGAGAATTCATTTAATTAAAATGTCAAGTTTTGCTAAATTGCTATCTCCCTTACAGGCTCTTCCTCTACTATTAAAAAAATAAGGATATTTATCTTATCACCAGAGCTATCTTGTGTTTTGTTTGGAAAGCAAACCACCCTAGGATATCGATTAAGAAATTATGGCTCCCAAAGAGTGAGGGGGGAGCTAATTTCCCAAATATCAGGTTGTATAATTATGCCTGCTTATTGAGACATGCGATAGATTGTCTGTCTAACAACTCTACTTATTCTAATACCTCCATTGAGGTGGAGTTCAATGCTCCATGGGATATCAAAGCTATTCTCCGTTGCAAACTTTCGGTTCTCCCTTCTGTTATTTGACCAAATTCTCTGTGCAGGGACACAATTATAGCTTGGAGAGCGATATGGAGAGGTCTCAAACTCTCCCCATTTCTCTCCAATTATTGTCCTTTGTTACGAAACCCTATGTTTCCTCGGGGAATGGGTTATGCTGCATTTCGTATTTGGCATTTAAAAGGTTTAAAACTGTGGAAGCAGTTGTTCGGTCCCAGCACGTTTAACCATACTCATTTCAGTACATCGTAAGTCCCTAACACATTCCCTCCCACTATTTTTTGCATTACCTGCAGGTCACTAAAACATGTTCATCTTAGACGTTCATCTTAGAACTACTCAATGAACAGTAAACACCTGTACAACTTATGTACTTTAATAAATGCATAGCACCGTGTTTGACTTTTGTCGATGCTCCAGTTGTCCATCAATCAGCATTAGAAATTTTCCAGCTATTACCACTGACACCATGCAACTCATGTTGTTGTCCAGGCCCCCTCATGTTATCTATATCCTTGAGAGCAACAGGGCATAGAGAAAGGACAATTAAACAGACTTTGCAATCACAGGGCATAGATAGCAGAAGAGGGAGCTTAATGACACAATGGGGGTGATTTACTAACCTAAACACACACACACACCAGGTGTGTGTGATTTTCACACAGCAAAACGTATTTATCAACTAAAAAGTCTCTAAAAGCATATTTCCACTAATGCCATATATGTAAAAATCATGCACATGATGCATATATAATGCTGCTTCACAGTTTAGACAAAAATGGTTAGCTCATGCATTTACATTCCTTGCATTCATCAACGCAAGCAACACAACATAGAGCTAATTTACCCAACATCACCTTGGAATTCCTTCAGGGCTTTGCACAACACACCTGCTGGGTGTGTACACATTACAAAGGTGTTTAGATTCCACCCATAGATCATGCTGGGAGGGAACACACTGCAGAGGTGTATACACGTTCGTGGTGTGTTTATAAGGTTAGTAAATCAACCCCAATGAGTTGCATGGTGTCATTGGTAATAGCTGGCAGTTTTCCAGTGCCGATTACTGGACAACCATAGCATGTACAGAAGTTAAACATGGTGCTATGCAGTCATCAAGGTACAGTACATGTGTCGTGTGACTGTTTCATGTTTATTGGGTAATTCGAGGGTGAATGTCCACTTTAATGTACTGCAACAAAATGCATTAGTGTGAATGGACCCCATTAAAAACATTTTCTCCTGGCAATACATCTTGCTGTACTGCAAAATAAATACTTGCAAACTGGAAAATAGTAAAAGAAGTACAGAGTGAACATGACCTTTAACATGCCCTGTTTAGCAAATTCCCAACATATTTATGACTATTTGTTTCAAATGCATGTGCCATATAGGTGGTGGGGCAAAATATGATACATTTTTTGTATTTATTTGTGTTCTAAAGTTTAACTTTGTCCCTGATGGTTCTTAACTCAATCTAGCTGTTAAATGCAGTTCATTTTAATCATCATAGTTAACTAGTTTAGCCATATTTCCTGAACGCTTAGTAATTTTGCAGGAGCATTAGTTCCCTCAGGGTGCTAGTGCATGTACTTAATAAACATGGGGGGATTTGTAATAATACCTACAGTTTGCGCTTAGGTGGAGTAGCTGGCTATTACATCATCATGGTAACCTACTGAATGGTCAGCAAATATAGTGCCTTCTGCAGATCAAACCTAAATACTTTTCAGTGCTTATTCACTAAATGGTGCTAAGAGCAAAGGATTTGTTCAAAGGTGCTTGCCCATAGTACTCAATCAGATTTTAGTTTAGTAGGATTAGATGAAGCAAAAATAGATTATTTCTGGTTTATATGGATTATTGCACTTTGTACATCATTTGGCTGTGCACTCCCTTATTCAATAAACCCACTGGCTTGTCCTTGTCCTGAGGAGTAAGCAATAGGGAGAATTAAAGCACTGAGCAACGTGCTAGAGTTCAGCAAGGATAGGCAGGGTATATAGACAGGTACACTCTGCTGCTAAACTGGGTATATGGAGTGGTGTTATCTTCAGGGGAACTGCTCAAGCAAGCATAGGAGAAAAATATATTTTCAAGGGTACTATTCTACTGAGCTTGAGATGGAAAGAGTGATATCTCTATATTTACAAAGTTGTGCTTAGCCAGGGATGGATGCACAGGGACAGTTCTTTGGACAGTGTGCACAGGACATTCCCAGGGAAAAAAATGCAGAAAAGAAAGAAAGGTTTGCAAAAAAGTAATTGTTTGTGTGATTTTGAACACTTGTATTTCTCTTTAGCCTTTATTCCTAAATTGACCTCACATTTCTCATAACTAGAAGACCATGAGGTCTTACTGAGAAATCTTTCATATGCATATTACTCTTCCAAGTAATCCAGGCAACTCATTTGCTTCCCCAGCCCGGTGTTGAGTCTTGCATGCAGACAGGTGTCAGTGTGCATCCAAACCTGCCCTACCTGAGTGTATAATGGCAGCGGCAGCATGTTAAGACATATAGTATGCCTTGTCAGTGGCGTAACAACCGGGGGTGCGGGGGGGTCACTTGCCCCGGGCGCAGGACTGAGGGGGGGCGCCGTCACGACCCCCGCTAATGTGCACCCCTTTTCTGTTAAATAGGCTGTTTGCTTTAAAAGGGAATTTTCTATTTGTGGGAGAATGCTTCCCCTTACTTTAATGAATATGGTGAAGCTCTGTCAATTTCCATCACCCATTCATGTACAAGCAATAATACACATAATTGGGTATTTTTTGCAAAGTGAAATTTTACCACATTCACCAAGCTACAATGAAAGTACCCCTGAAGAGGATAAAGTCCCTTGCAAAGTGAAAAACCTACTTGTCTTTAGTAAATCGACCCCTATAAGTTACCACAGTGCAGTTAACTGGTATTCATGCATGCACACTCTTTGTAATTGCTGAACACTAGTAACAACTTATATGAAACTAACGTAACACAACAACAAAAAACCACCGGTGCTCAGCAGCAGTTTGGTAAGCTAGTAAATGGGAGCCGCTTTAACAAAGCAAATAAATGATGACTAATAGCCTGGATGATTTGACTTTGAAAAAGAAGCCAAGAATATTAGCCAGTTGAGGACTCCCAATCACTCTCATTGATGATATGGAAGTGGCTACATTCATTGTCTGTACGGTGAACTGATGTATCCTTAGCTGTTTAAAAATCACTCTTGAGTATGAAGATGTCGATAAACATCTGCTCTTTTGCAAAAACGAAATGTACAGGCTCTTTATTATTCTATTCTGGCACTCAATATGGGTCTCATACATGTGTTTTATTTAAACACATGGGCATTTGATCTGGGAAGTATATGTTTGGTTATACTTCCTAAATTAATTTCCCCTATGTTTAATTGTACGTGCGTTTATATGTGTTTACATGCATTTATACACATTGTTCACAGTATCTAATCTGCCTCTGGATGCACAGATTTTTATTCTTTCTTAATGCAGATAACTGAATGCACCTGAACACGAGTATCATTATATGCATTTATATGCATTCACATAAGTGTGCAATTATATGCATTTATATTACTTTTCTAAGGACCCAACAGAACATTTCTTCTTACATGTTAAATTATCACTTCCAAAGAATAACATTTATACTTCAAGGGTGAGCATGTAATTTACAATGATCTGCAAGGTAAGCAATTAGATAATTGATGGAAATACATATTCATAAATATAAATACACATGGACCCATCCATTCATTCACCAACAAATCTGCATGACATCTATTCTCTTACCTCTTCTTTTTCAGCACAGAGCAGATCCCGCCACTCTTCGGTTACATGGCCAAAATCTACAGTGTTCATAGGGACCTTCACATCTCCAATGATGTCATGTTTAGAGAATCGATCAAAGTCATAAACAGTCATCACCAATGTCTTGCCTCCCAGCTCAGCGTAGGGCACCTATAAAAAGAAGAAAATCTGTTACTAATATGAATTCATTACAAACCAAGCAGGTTACCACTACAGCTAGAATCCAGAAAAACAAGTAAATATGCAAATTAAATAGATATAATAGAGCCGTGTTACCTGACTTTTCCCTACTGCAGAAAAGTAATACAATTATGTCTTCTCTCAGATGGAGACTGGACAGTGAAGAAAAAAATCAGGTGACCTTATACCTCTGTCACCTTGTCTCTCCTCCTATCAGTGTGCTTCATGATAGCACATGAACACTGCACCACAACCTATTGGCTTCCTTTTTTGCTTCTTCCTCCCCTAGTCTAAGTTCTCTTATACAAGGACTGCAAGAGGCTGATACCAAGTTAAATTCAAGTACTGCTTTAAAGTAATGCACTTAAAGTGACAATAAACTCAGGAGTTAAACCTTACCAATGCATTCAAGTACCCTAACTGTTAACAAAAGGGTAGCTTATTTGTGCATCATTCAGCTGTAGATCCTCAAACCATCTCTGAATTAGTGCTGACACTGTCCTTCCTTCTGGAGGGTGGCTACTTTTGTTCCCCTTGGTCCCTGTGTGTGTTTTAAAGTAGCCACCTCTTCAAGCTCACTCCCATGATGGACTACAATCTCAATAAAAAATAGTAAACGAAACCTGAAATTGTAGTCCATCACAGGAATGAGTTTGGTGCGGTGGCTACTTTACAACACACACAGGGACCATTGAGAACAAAAGTAGCCACCCTCCAGAAGGAAGTATGGTGTCAGCATGAATTAATAATTAGAGGATCTACAACTGAGTGATGCAAAGATAAGCTACATTTATGCTAATAGTTAAGGTACTTGAATATATTAATACCTCATGGGTTTAGGGTAACTTTAATTATTTTTAATGAACAAGTGCTTGCATGTATTGATGTTTGTTTTTTTTTGCCTGGAGTTCAGCTTTCATATAGAATAAATATAGTAAAATACCAAAAGTGTAGTTCATTTACAACTTATAACAAGCAAAATGGGCTCTTGTTAATTTTTTTTATCGTATAACACCAGTGAAATCATGGTACATTGAGAGAACTTTGAAATAAACTGCTAAATAGTTTTATACTGTTGAAAGGTGCGTATAATTTCATTAAAATGTATGCAGAGCATAAAGGTCCTGTACATCACACTGCATGCACCTGAAATGGTTGATATTCTTGTGCAGAATCTCAGAAGATGTAATGAATACTTCAAGGAGATAAACACTGGCTAGCTCTGAGTAAATCAAGGTCAGTGGAAAGTACTGCTCATCTGCAACCGAGGTCTACAATAACTCCTTAGGATGGGAGACGTACGTCCCCGCCACTAAGTGCCCAAATGACGTACACGTGATCAGCTATTTGAGGCACTGCAATGCTGGTAACCGCGGAAAATCAGCATTGAGGCATCCATTAATGAGGCATCCAAGAGTTAAGCTTTTCCAGACACCTGATCCCTTTCAGGAATCGGGTGTCTGACAGTTATAGCAGAGCAGTATTTACTGCTCTTGCTGTCACTCTGACAGATCGGGAAATCCCGATGTATACCGGCTTTTTTTTCTAAAGTTTCTGCATTAGAAAAAGTGTTTTCTTTATATTTTTTTTACAAATTTTCTAATATTTTATTTGTCCTAAGTGAGGCGTTATGCACATATATGTGATATAAAGATATAGCCCTGTCTGTCCTCTAAAAAACAATATATAATATGTGTGGGTGCACTTTGTAAGAAAGTATATTACTGACGTGGAAGAACCACACAGCAAAAATTTAAAAAGTGCGTCAGTCATTAATGAACAGAAACTAAAAACAAGGTCAGTCATGAAGGCGTTAATAGTTAAATATTCTTAAAGAAGGTAAGTACAGAATATGTGATTCTTTAGATACAGTAGTACATCTCCTTCAATGCTTGTATAATCACTTGTAGGGAAGGAATCTTTTATTTCCTGAGAGACAATTGTTGAGCTCTGTTTTCTCTACCAGCTATGGGACTGTGTTAACCAAGAAATAATTAAAAATGCTTTGTTTACTTTACACTAATTAATCATTATTTTCAAAATTAAATGGGAATTATAGGGTCAAATGTTTCTATGATATTATAATGTCTCTATTAATATTTATAACAGTATATTATAATGGACATTTAGGCATACACTCTGGTGTTAATAGATACACATTTGTAAACCATGTTGGTTTTACTCCACCTGTTAATGAATTGTTTATGCATGGGCACAACAGAATGCCTTTGATGGGTTTTGTTCAATAATTTGCCATAAAATACTTCTTATTAAGTTATAATAATTAAGGCGAATAAGCCTTTATTAGGCTGACAACATTGATGATTTAAAAACTAGGTTTGGAAGTATGCTGTGTCCATTGGATGGTATGCTTGGATGAGATGCTATTACTAGATCCTATTCCTAAGGTGTTTAGCTAATTTAACAAGGCAATTGTTTACTAAAAATACAAATCACCAACATACATGGACTGTACATAAGGGTACCTTATATTACAAGACACGTACACAATTAAAGGAGAATTGTGAGGAGAGTGAAATACACACATCCCCATAATTAGAGCTGAAGTGTGACACTGCAGCTGTCACACGTCGACTCCATAGATCGACAACTGAGCGATCACAAACTGCTGATCGCTCAGTTCCCAATCTTTTCCCTTCAGAGAGTGGTGACTGTCATCATTGCTCCCCACAGGGATCCCCTCTCCCCTTTCTCTTGTTCCTCCAGCGCTGACTGGAGAGACAGACATGGGAGGGGGTGGGCACAGGTAGAGAGGCAGAGCCAGCTGACAATCATGTGGCTGGGTGGATCCCAACAATATTGTCGCTATTTTCTGAGTTTTGAGTCACAGGAGAACATAGTAAATGTCCTCCTGTGACTCTAAAGGGAACTACGGCCAAAAAAGGTTTGGCCATAGTTCTCTTTTAACTACAGCCTGATAAAAAAAAATTAAACTGCTGGAGAAAAAAAACCCATAAGCTTGGCTTTTATTTCCCAAACTGTACTTAATATAAATATTAGTTGGCATGACACTGGTTCAGTGGTCAAGTGACCCCATTTCCTTCCACTTATTAAAAATTATAAAGAAAGAATCAGTCTACCAAAAAGCAATATATACTGTAAGTCTAAAACTCTGCAGGTAACATGGGTTTGCACATCTGCTGTGGTCATTGTGAGGGAGTACTACTCTCTTTTTTTGAATATTTTTTGTATTTAATCCACATTATCAAGATTTTAGAACATGTGCAGGAACGTGTTATGTTATACTATTAATTTTGTTTGTGTCATCCACAATGTTACGAATTACAGAAGTACTAAAGATAAGTGGTTTCTAATTATTTCATTAAAGACAATGCATTATTTAGAAAAGGCATAATCAGCTTATACTGGTTTATGCTTTAAAATGTGCATTTTAGTTTGAAATGTTGTTAATATTGATTACGCCATATGTTATGATATTATTTCAGCTAATGACTCATCTGGGATGACTCATCTTCATGCTGAGTATCTAATAATAGTCTTTCAACATTTGTGTTTATGTTATGTTGTATTTTGGCTTTTATCCATGTTCCTCTTCCAAGAGGCTTTGTAACTATGTCTCAGTGAATAACTGCAGAATAAGCAGTGACATTGCTGTAGAGTTTGAAGAACAACAAGACACAATCTTTGGGAAACATTTTGAAGAGATGGCCCATTAAAAAGAGTTGGAAATCATATCTATTAGAATAAATGAATTTCAAATAAAATTATGTTGTTGTTCATATCATCTTGCTTCTCACTCCATATTGATGTTGAGATATTGTAAAGCTGTGTAGAGGTGATCAGCGAGCTTCCAATGATTATGTTTTAAATGTAACATAGAGTAGAACAAGAAACAACAAAGGCATTGTTTTAACAGATATTGTTGTTGCTTGTTATAAATGGCTTACTTACCTGGCAAATTATAAAAAAGATGAATTTTTATGCTGCTTAAATAAAATTTGAATAGTTTGATACTTAATCTGGCTGGCCTTTCCAATCAGTCATTGGAAGTTTACATAATTTCCAAAGATAAGGCAATTTTCAGAAACCCTTCTGTGTTCTTGTTTTTTACTGCTTTTCTCACTCCTGCAGTGTCACTGTAATATTCCCAAAAAATGGGCATCCACTGATGCCCATTTACAAGAGGCAACTGATTTTCTAGTGGAACGTTATAACACAAATCTGTTGTAAATCATTACTGGTCCAAATGACATTTTTGAACAGTAAATATACTACACAAAGATTTACCTGGCCATAGCAGGGAGGGAGACTGGACCAGAGAGATGGCCTGTCTGCTGCCCATGGCAGGTTGGTGATCTGGGAACAGAGGTCATTGACAGATTTTTACTGCGTATAATACATAGCAGTCCTGAAAACATTTCTGACACCGAAGGCAGCCGAGTGAATAACCGAGACGAAGTGAACAGAGCTGAACGCTGTTCGGCTATTCACTTTAGCTCAGTACAGCTAATTTCAGCCATACATCGGCTAAAATTAGCCATACATCAGCTGAAATTAGCCGTACATCGGCTTGCTTCGGTTCAGTCGAACATGCTCAACTTGTTCGACTGAGCCGAGGTGAAGAACACGTTCAACTCAACCGATCCAACATCTAGATCGGCTGTGCTGAACCTCCAGCAGGCTACTCGCTGCCATTCAACTGAACCGAAGGGCTCCGGCGGTCAGGGCATCCCGAGGCCGGGTGTCACCTGGAGCGGTTACCGGGTGACACCCCGCCGTGACGTTACCGCGCATGCACGATTATGTCATCGCACATTTGTGCGGCGATCTTATTGATACCTGCTGGCGGCCATCTTGGTGATGGATGCCGGCAGAGAGAGGAGGGGACAGTCACCTGGCTGGATAAGGTATGCAGCCAGGTCCCCTCCTCTCTCCCGAAATTGTCGGACACTCGGTCCATGACTGAGTGCCCGACTTTTCAGAGAGTGGTGACACCAAAATGACTGCCGGTCATTTTGATGTCACCCCTGCAATGGTGTCACCCGGGTGCGGGCCGCACTCCCTGCACCCCCCTTGTGACGCCACTGCCGGCGGCTGAAGCTAGCCGAAGAATCAGCCAGAGCTACAGGCTGATCCTTCGGCTAGCTTTGTGAATAACCTTCTAAATTCTATTAATGTGGTTATCTATGGCAACTATGATGGACTTGTGATCCTGAGAACATTCTTGATGCTGAACCTTCTGCAAGCTGTTTACTATGGCAACCTTGTTGGGTTTATAATTCATGAAAGCTCCATGAGTGCAATCCCTTTCCCTGCTATTATCGCAAACATGTGTGACTTTATACGCTAAGGGTGCTCTTGATGTCTCATGCTTTTGCTTGGTATACAATCTGGCATTTCTGGCAAATGTGCTGAAAAATTTTTTTTGGCTCCATTCCCAAAGTACATGCAATTTCACAAGGCGAATAGACAAATTCTTTGTAAATACACCCCTTAATGTACAAATATTATTATGACAGTCTATTAGTACAGTAGTCATGATTCATAACATTCTTACTATTTTAACTATTTTATGCATTTTTAGGGCGATGATGCAACTAGTATGGTGGCACTGTTGTATGTAAGGATGAAATACCATCCAAATACAAGTTATACAATCTTGCAGTTTCTGTGCATTGGGCAATGAAAGTTCTTGATGAGCCTGAAATCTAATCAGGTCTGTCTGCATTTGTCTTGTTCACAAAGTGTATTGCAAAATTACAAAAATAAAATTATTCAGAAGCTCTCCTGTGTGAAACAGTAAGTGTAAGAGAGTGGCATTTTGTTTTATCAAATTTTTAATCTCAAGAAAAAAAGTCATATGTCTGGATGACAGCTAGAAGCAGAAACAGAACACCTGCTATATTGTACAGTGTATTTTGAACATGTGTAAAAGTCAGAGAGTAAAAGCAGACACACTTTTCTTGGCTGACACTTAACCTTCATAAACTGTTAGTGTCTCTGTGGATAATGGAAAGTTCTGTGTGTTATTTATAGCTTACGGATTATTACAATTTGCCAATAAATGTTCTGTTTTTTTCATTTCATCCTCTAAAGGTTACAGGAGTGAAAAAATGATTGAGAAAATTTCATTGCACTTTACGATATTACTATTTTGCTCTTACTCTGGTGTACAATGATTTAGCCAGTGAACATCAACATGGCTACATCTGAGGCACTACATCCTTAAAACTATCATTCTGTCTGAAGATATTCTTATCCATTAGAAAAACAGAGGCACTGTTTGTGCTATGAGATTTGAGGTCTGCAACTTAATAAATCTGTTTAATTACAAACACATTAAATAAAAAAAATGTATATATATACTTTTTTCTTATATATATA
>NW_017306313.1:172615-173891 GCF_000935625.1 Nanorana parkeri
CAATTTTACTTGATGTGATGATTGAAGTAAGCAAAGGTTCACCACCTTTGCTTACTTCAATCATCACATTGTGTAGATTGTTACACAATTTTATATTATATTTTACACAATTTTATGTATATTTTTGCAGCTTTTCATTGCTTATGTTATTGAGAATATCTATCTATCTATCTATCTATCTATCTATCTATCTATCTATCTATCTATCTATCTGATCTATCTATCTATCTATTTATCTTTTAATCTATAACATACTGGGTAAATACAGATGTAAAAGAAGAAGAGACACAATAGAAGATATAATGGCAGCACAATTAATATAGGCAGGATGAAATAAACAATGGAATGGAATTCCATTGTTTTAGGTGCTCATTGAAGCAACTGACTAGTCACAGCCTGGGGAAACTCTTTAATTATATTTTTATATGATATATTTTTGTGGTATCAGCAGAAAGTATTGAATCATTCAAAAATCAATTAGATACCATCCCAAGAGACTGTAACATACAGGGGTATGGGTACACTTAAATACTAGACCACACAGGGACTCTTATACACACACGCACAACAAAAAAACACACACACACAAAAGTTGAACTTGATTAACTTGTGTCTTTTTTCAACCTCAAATACTATGTAACTATATATTAGGAACTAATTATTTATGGGAGTTAGTTGACTTTGTGACTGACAATTCTAAAAGTTAGCTAGTGGTCAGGTTTTAATCTAAACTTTTTAGTTAGATGGTTACAAAGTGTCAGCCTTTGTCAGGATCCAGAGCACCCCCAGGTGGTGCTGGAGCCAGGTCCTGCAGTTCCTGTGCTCGCCTGCGGGTGTCTCCAGCAGCCAGGGACTGTAAGGAACCTGCAGCTCCAGTACTCACCTGCGGGTGTGCCCCAGCTGTGACTGATCATCCCATCACCTGGTGCTTCCTGGGAGGGTATTTAGGCCCTACCTGCAGTCAGAAAGCTGGCTCAGTATTTGCGTCGCCTGCACTTGACTGATTCCCATAAACCTGAACCCTGCTTCCTGAAACCCTGCTTCCTGAAACCCTGCTTCCTATCTGCAGACCTGTCACCGACCCTGCTTGTTACCCGACCACTCTCTTGGATCCTGTTCCTGTACCTTGCTGATGCCCTCCTGTTAACAACCCGGCTTGTACCTGACCACTCTTCTTTTATCCTGAGGCCTGCCATATATCTGCAGGCCTGTTACCCCTCCTTGTTGCTTCCCCCTGGCTGTAGGTGTGTGTTTGTCCCAACGGTGGGTTTATTAC
>NW_017306313.1:174837-251701 GCF_000935625.1 Nanorana parkeri
GGTAAATTTAATAAAAGAGAAGATAACATGTAAACTTTTCAGTGTCAATTTTACTTGATGTGATGATTGAAGTAAGCAAAGGTTCACCACCTTTGCTTACTTCAATCATCACATTGTGTAGATTGTTACACAATTTAATTGTTACACAATTTTATATTATATTTTACACAATTTTATGTATATTTTTGCAGCTTTTCATTGCTTATGTTATTGAGAATATCTATCTATCTATCTATCTATCTATCTATCTATCTATCTATCTATCTATCTATCTATCTGATCTATCTATCTATCTATTTATCTTTTAATCTATAACATACTGGGTAAATACAGATGTAAAAGAAGAAGAGACACAATAGAAGATATAATGGCAGCACAATTAATATAGGCAGGATGAAATAAACAATGGAATGGAATTCCATTGTTTTAGGTGCTCATTGAAGCAACTGACTAGTCACAGCCTGGGGAAACTCTTTAATTATATTTTTATATGATATATTTTTGTGGTATCAGCAGAAAGTATTGAATCATTCAAAAATCAATTAGATACCATCCCAAGAGACTGTAACATACAGGGGTATGGGTACACTTAAATACTAGACCACACAGGGACTCTTATACACACACGCACAACAAAAAAACACACACACACAAAAGTTGAACTTGATTAACTTGTGTCTTTTTTCAACCTCAAATACTATGTAACTATATATTAGGAACTAATTATTTATGGGAGTTAGTTGACTTTGTGACTGACAATTCTAAAAGTTAGCTAGTGGTCAGGTTTTAATCTAAACTTTTTAGTTAGATGGTTACAAAGTGTCAGCCTTTGTCAGGATCCAGAGCACCCCCAGGTGGTGCTGGAGCCAGGTCCTGCAGTTCCTGTGCTCGCCTGCGGGTGTCTCCAGCAGCCAGGGACTGTAAGGAACCTGCAGCTCCAGTACTCACCTGCGGGTGTGCCCCAGCTGTGACTGATCATCCCATCACCTGGTGCTTCCTGGGAGGGTATTTAGGCCCTACCTGCAGTCAGAAAGCTGGCTCAGTATTTGCGTCGCCTGCACTTGACTGATTCCCATAAACCTGAACCCTGCTTCCTGAAACCCTGCTTCCTGAAACCCTGCTTCCTATCTGCAGACCTGTCACCGACCCTGCTTGTTACCCGACCACTCTCTTGGATCCTGTTCCTGTACCTTGCTGATGCCCTCCTGTTAACAACCCGGCTTGTACCTGACCACTCTTCTTTTATCCTGAGGCCTGCCATATATCTGCAGGCCTGTTATAATTCGGCAGGCCTGTTACCCCTCCTTGTTGGTTCCCCCTGGCTTTAGGTGTGTGTTTGTCCCAACGGTGGGTTTATTACGTCACTGCTAAACCTGTGGGAGTTGAGGGGGTTTGTAGTTTTGTTGTTGTGTAGCAAATAAACTGTGTGCATAGAACCCTATCCTGTGTGGGCATATTAATTTGGTCATCCTGCGTGGGTACCTGCATGAGGTGTGAGGACGCCTGTGCATGGTACCCTGACAGAATCTATCTATCTATCTATCTATCTATCTATCTATCTATCTATCTGATCTATCTATCTATCTATTTATCTTTTAATCTATAACATACTGGGTAAATACAGATGTAAAAGAAGAAGAGACACAATAGAAGATATAATGGCAGCACAATTAATATAGGCAGGATGAAATAAACAATGGAATGGAATTCCATTGTTTTAGGTGCTCATTGAAGCAACTGACTAGTCACAGCCTGGGGAAACTCTTTAATTATATTTTTATATGATATATTTTTGTGGTATCAGCAGAAAGTATTGAATCATTCAAAAATCAATTAGATACCATCCCAAGAGACTGTAACATACAGGGGTATGGGTACACTTAAATACTAGACCACACAGGGACTCTTATACACACACGCACAACAAAAAAACACACACACACAAAAGTTGAACTTGATTAACTTGTGTCTTTTTTCAACCTCAAATACTATGTAACTATATATTAGGAACTAATTATTTATGGGAGTTAGTTGACTTTGTGACTGACAATTCTAAAAGTTAGCTAGTGGTCAGGTTTTAATCTAAACTTTTTAGTTAGATGGTTACAAAGTGTCAGCCTTTGTCAGGATCCAGAGCACCCCCAGGTGGTGCTGGAGCCAGGTCCTGCAGTTCCTGTGCTCGCCTGCGGGTGTCTCCAGCAGCCAGGGACTGTAAGGAACCTGCAGCTCCAGTACTCACCTGCGGGTGTGCCCCAGCTGTGACTGATCATCCCATCACCTGGTGCTTCCTGGGAGGGTATTTAGGCCCTACCTGCAGTCAGAAAGCTGGCTCAGTATTTGCGTCGCCTGCACTTGACTGATTCCCATAAACCTGAACCCTGCTTCCTGAAACCCTGCTTCCTGAAACCCTGCTTCCTATCTGCAGACCTGTCACCGACCCTGCTTGTTACCCGACCACTCTCTTGGATCCTGTTCCTGTACCTTGCTGATGCCCTCCTGTTAACAACCCGGCTTGTACCTGACCACTCTTCTTTTATCCTGAGGCCTGCCATATATCTGCAGGCCTGTTACCCCTCCTTGTTGCTTCCCCCTGGCTTTAGGTGTGTGTTTGTCCCAACGGTGGGTTTATTACGTCACTGCTAAACCTGTGGGAGTTGAGGGGGTTTGTAGTTTTGTTGTTGTGTAGCAAATAAACTGTGTGCATAGAACCCTATCCTGTGTGGGCATATTAATTTGGTCATCCTGCGTGGGTACCTGCATGAGGTGTGAGGACGCCTGTGCATGGTACCCTGACAGCCTTAACCTTTTTTTTAACAAGGTATCTGACTTAAAGAGTTGCAAAATGTTGCTGTAGAACATGTAATATTTTTCAATAAAGCAGATTTATATTTCAAATAAACTATGGATTCTAGTTGAAGTTTTAAAAGTGTTAAAGTAGTCTTAATGTTTCACTAACACTTTACAAGTGTCAGTATTAAAGTGCAGGGTGGCTTTCCCCACCATCGTGCATGTTGCACCAAGTTTTGCTATATAATATTAAGAACTACTTAGGTAGGTGGTTTAGCTACTAGCTGTAGCCTGTTTAGGATTTATTAATACCATTATTATAGCATTACTGAATCCATATCTGCAAACTTAAATCTTCCAACTCTTTCTTTTAGATTTTTTCTAAAATACTGTATGTCTTAAAAGCAGTGGCAGACTTTCTTAAAAGACCAGCCAAATGATGACTGTCCTGTATGCCAGTATAGCAGGCAGCCCAACACCAACAGCCACCATGTTATGGAGATGCCATCTATATCACTGAGGGTTTTAATGGATAAAAGAGATTTTAATAAAAAAGGAGTGCCAATTTGTGGATCTACAAATCAGAGCATGGTGGCCTGTGTGATCCACTGGCTAAGCAATTTGTAAAGTATGTTAATTTCTTGTTCTAATACAGGATAGGCTATTAATCTTTCATATGATGCAAATAATAAGTAATAAAAAGGTAGATGGAGGTCTTTCTTCCTGAACACTGTTGGTAATGAAAAAGCTCAGGCAGGCTTTATATCTTCCCAATGTGTACTTGCAAATGCTTTTGATCCCATTTATTAGCTGAAATGAAAATGGCAGACCAGCAAAAGCACATTATATGAAACTATATGTGCAATGTGAGAATTCTTGTATAATGTGATTCTAAAATATATTCTTTTCTATCCTTCTCTTGCTTTACAGTGCTGTTATATACAGGGATGGAAATTTACATGACCTGGAAAACAATATAATTATATTCTGTACCAGCATCTTTGGTGATTCAACAGTAACATGTTTATCTGAAATGGTGTAATCCTTTTGCAAACTGCAATCCAGAGACACATCTGTTATTTTCCTTATACGGCAGAACTAGAATAAAAGAACATTTTGCTCAAGAACTCATGGCTTATTGATATGTTAAAGAAAACATAGCCTTCAGTGCAACTGCTGAAATTAAATGTTCAATTATGTTGAAAATAGCTTATTTTCTAGCTCTGTTACTCTAAGGAATAAGCCATTTTTATGTTTTCCAATTTAATCTGAATATCCTTAATGTACTTCCTATTGACAATTGCAGAGTGGCATTTTATTATTACTGTAGAGGTACTCAAAATGCAATATGAAATGCAGCGTATTGTATCCAAACATATCATTTGAATATTTCATACAGATATTTGTTAGGATACTTAAAGCAGAACTCCAGCTTTAAAAATGTAAATATACTTACACTGGTCCAGCTTGGCACAATGTAAGTATATAAAATGGTTCCTCGCAGGGCCACAGGGATCCAGTAAAACACTGTAGTAGCCGGAGCTACTACAGTGTCTTAGTTGCATCTTCTGGGTTCAGGAAAAAGCCACTGTGCTGAGCGATTTCTCTTCTGCTGTTAAAACACTGCAGGTGACTCGTTCAGCACAGCAGCCATTCAGAGAGTGCCTAGTATTTTTCTCAATAAATACTAGGCATATTCTGACTGGACGAGGGGCGGTGACATTTTGGCTTGAGATATACTTTAAATCAGTTGTTTGCCTACATTTTATGATGGGTGAAGTCTTACATAGACCTCTAGGTTTAACTATATGCAATGATCAGAAATCTGTATTGAACAACCTTTAAAAGGTATTAGTCATAAAACAAAACACTTGAGTGTGAAGCCACAAATGGATGCCACCATTCTCTGGCTCCAAGACTGTGCATTGAATTAAAGCAGGCATCAATCACTCTAAAGCTATATAGATTCAGCTTTAATGTCCTGGAGCTAGTATGCTGACTGGGAGTCAGCGAATAATACCTTTCATCATAAGCCTCTCACATAAGATTTTGCTCCCTGACCTATTTCCTTTAAAGCCAAACTCCAGGCACATAGCTAAAGGAGAAAAAAGGCTGGGTCTTGTGGGATTTCCCTATCGGTAAATTTGCCTAGAAGTGACTTAACTGCGGACCAAAATGGGGTCACTCTGGGGCAAGTCCAGAAGATATGAAGTAAATCTCCTGGAGCTTCTTGACAGCGCCAACACCTGTCAGGTACCGAAGGGTACATCGAGTGAAGGAGTTGTGGGGTCCTGTACCACCTAGTTAGTAGTTTAAATCCGGATTCCTGGACTTTCGTGTGAATGGAGGATTTAAAGGTGAAGTAATGAAGTCTCGCTATTTGAGCAGATGTAAAACTGATCCCCAGATCTCGTTTCCACTTGCGGATGTAAGCTGCAATGGGGGCATTCAATAGGGAATACATGTAGGATACCGCATGTCGTAGATTATCTATATTATCACATTCCGCTTCAAAGGCAGTGAGCGGGCGGGAGAAGTTGGTGGCTTCGGGAAGCGTGTGTAGGAAATGAGAGAGCTGGATGTTTTTCCAGAAGCCTAGTATGGCTGTTTTGGGATCTGTCAGAAGGAGCGTTCTAGTTGGCCATGAATCATTACTTAGAAAGTGTTTAGCTCTGAAACAGTTTGCCAATCTAAGTGATTTAAAAGCCCCGTCTTCCAGTCCTGGGGTGAAACCCGGGTTCCCCAGTATCGGGAAGAGAGGGGAGGGGTGTGGTGAAATATGCAGGGAATCAAAGACTTTCCTACAGATCTTCCAGGTGGCTCCTACTGTCGGGTGTGATCTGATCTCCGCTGGTACGAGTTCGTGACACCAAGGAAGACACTGTAGAGGAATAGCTGAGGCTGCCTGTTCTACTTGCAGCCAGGGCTTAGGATTAGCATCCTGGCACCAGTCTACCACTCTGGCCAGATGGCAGGCGGTATAGTAGAGCGAGGCGTCGGGTAGGCCAATACCACCGTTCGCCTTTGAGAGACGTAGGAGTGCGAATTTCAACCTCGGGGGTTTGTGGGCCCAGAGGAATTGTGAGAACAGTCTATTTATAGATTTGAGGTACCCGAGGGGGATCTGGATCGGTAGAGCCTGGAAGAGGTATAAAATCCGGGGCATGATGTTCATCTTAATAATATTACACCTACCGAACCAGGAGAAATGGCCGGAGGTCCAATGGAGCAGGTCCTGTCTCAGCTTGAGGAGCAACGGTGGGAAGTTTAAGTTAAACGTCTCGGACAGGTTCTTTGGGATTTTGGTGCCTAGGTACGAGATCGCCGAGGTGGTCCACCGGAAGGCAAAGGATTCGCGGAGACCATCGACCAGTGACGCGGGGAGAGAGACATTGAGTGCTGCCGATTTAGAGTAGTTAATTAGAAAATTAGAAAGTCTACCAAATTTGCCAAATTCTTCTATTAAATTGGGCAGAGAGATGACAGGGTTAGACAGGAAAAATAATAGATCGTCAGCAAAGGCAGCCACCTTTTGGGAGATGGATGGCCCGGTGGAGATGCCTGTGATGTCAGTGTGGGCTCGTATTCTACACAGGACGGGCTCTAGGGTCAAGATAAACAGTAGGGGGGAGAGGGGGAACCCTGTCTCGTGCCATTATTAATGTCTAGAGGCTGGGACAGGGAACCATTGATTTTGACCTGTGCGGTAGGGTGGGAATATATCCCCCCGATCCATGCCCTCATGCGATTACCAAGTCCAATATATTGCATTACCGAGTCCATGTACCTCCAATCCACCCTGTCAAAGGCCTTTTCGGCATCTGTGGGCAACAGCATGAATGGCAGGGACTGGGAGTTAGCGGTATGGAGAGCGGCCAGGACTCTCGTAGTGTTGTCTCTGGCTTCTCTCGTGGGGACAAAGCCAGATTGGTCAGGATGTATCACTGCAGGCATTAGAGGGGCTAATCTTGACGCTAGAATCTTGGTAAATAATTTGAGATCTACATTTAAGAGGGATATAGGCCTATAACTTGGGCATACTAGGGGGTCCTTACCTTCCTTGGGTATTACTGTAATGTGTGCTCTGAGGGTATCTAGTGGGAAAGCCCCCCCCGAACCCACCCCATTAAACGCCTCAACGAAGTAGGGGGAGAGGAGATCTTGGTATTGTTTATAATAGGCCAGGGTGAAGCCATCCGGACCGGGCGCCTTCCCCGTAGCAGTCTGTGAGATAGCCAGGGCCAGTTCTTCAGGGGTGATGGGAGAGTCCAAAGCTTGAATAGCCTCATTCGGGAGTCGAGGCATCCCTGAGCCCATCAGGTATTCGTGAATGGTCTCTATAGAAGGCCGGGCTCCTTGGGCCCCAGAATCACTCCTAAGGTTATAGAGGGATTCATAATAGAGCCGAAACGCCTCTGCTATGTCTCCGGTCTGGGAAACCTTTGCACTATTGCGAGTCAAAATCTCGGAGATAAAGGAACGTTCTCGTTGAGCTCGCAAAGCCTGAGCCAGAATTTTCCCACATTTGTCTCCATATTCATAGAAAGTATTTCTACATCTAGTGAGCGCATTTTTTGCTTTAAACAAGTAAAGGGACTGTAGGCGGACCCTCAGGGCCGTCAGTTCCCCCAAGGCTCCGGCCGCCAGGGTGCGTTTATGGAGAGTCCCTAGAGCGTGGATTTTGGCAAGTATATCAGTGATCTGGGCCTGTCGAGCACGTTTAACACGGGATCCGTGTTTGATAAGAACTCCCCTAATGTAAGCTTTGTGTGCCTCCCACAAAATCATGGGGGTACACCTTACACTAGCTGCATTAAAAACATGTGCTCAAAGATGTATTAATAAATTACAAGTTGTATTTATATCTTCCTTTAGTTCAGCTTTGGGGTTAGGATTTGGGATAAGCTCAGGTTCAGATTGACCTCGGTTTGAGCTTGAATTCCTCTGAATAAGGAAATTCCTGGGGCCCTTACACCCAATCAGCTGTGGGCTGGGAATCCCCTCCCTGCAGCTGCATGTAAACAAAGGGGTAGGATGTATGTGCTAATGTCATTTATCTTATATGGTCACATAACCATATTAGGTAAATGTAATTTACCAAATATAAGCATCTAGCCATATAAGACCAATGACATCACTGCATCAGAAGTACTTCGACTTATGATTTCTATATAAACTAAATTCAACTTTCTGGAGATTATGTTAGAATACCATCTAAGTATAACAATTAAAGACCAATTGAACATTTCATTTTAATCAACTTTACTTTTGCTCTGTCTTAAAGCAGTTGTCTCTCTGCAGAGGTCCCGTATGCCCCCTGAGGAGTCACAGCTAGAGGTCCTGACTCCCCAATCAGCAAAGCTCATGCTTCTTGCTGACTAGATAGGTCTAGCTCTGTCTCAGTTGAGACATGTCGGACCTCAGCAGGGAAGCCACTACTTCCACAGATAAAGCAGTGGCCCTTCTCTGCAACATGCTGGCAGGGGACTCAATTTTGTACTCATGATGTGGCTGCTTCCTAAAGACCAAACTATAAGACAATGGGCAACTTCTGGTTTAATACTTTTAAAACATATTTACCTGATTTTTACTGAGAGTTCAGTTGGTCTTTTACTTACTGTTCACCTATTTCAGCACTTGCACTACTGACCTTATGCCCCATCATAAAGTCCACCCCAGTTGTAAACCTTGCATAGCCACATTGTGCAAAAATCTGGTGCACCAAGCAGGGCCAGTTCAGGGACCAAAAGAAATGATAATACACTTCTTGCTGCACCTACATTTTCACCAATGATCCATGCTAGAACAGGTTTGTCTTAATGTTCATACACATACAAAAAAACAACAACTTAGAGTGGACACCAAGACTGCACTCTCTTTCTGTTCAGTGATACTCCAATAAAACTGCACAGATATAGACATGTTTACCTAAATTGAGTTAATTTTAATGTTACTACATTTTGGAACAGTGCCAGAAGATTGAATGCCTACATATGATCTATGTTGTAAATTTACTAAAGGAGTAGAGATGGTTTACATAGTAAGGAGGATATTCATTTTAGAAAATGTAAATGTAAAAACAAAGCATCACCTCACTCACCAAGCAAAGTGAACATTCAAGTGCTTTAAGTAAGTTATTCAAGTAAACAGTCTAAATTTCTTTGATAAATCAACCCCGTATGTGTACAGCAAACTGTGAAAAAGGAATAAGGAATATTTCTATTCAGGTTCTATATACATTTACCACAACTTGCACCAGTCCTCCACAATTTAAATGTATATGTCTTTTTTTTTTTGAAACTGTGGCACACAATTTCACAGACTATTTGTTCATGAAAGCAAGATGATGCTTCTTTTTGTAGACTAATTATACTACAGAGGCAAAGCTTTTAGTTTGGGTTGGGTGCATTAGGACTAAGGATTTCAGGTATAAAGCAAAGTGTTGTCCAATACCAAGAATACTGAAAAACAATCATATATTATATGACATATATATCTATATATCTATATACACACACACATATGTGTATATATATATATATATATATATATATAGAGAGAGAGAGAGAGTCCGCTCAGCCATGCCCAGCGGCGCACGCGAGCGGGAAATGCTTGATTTTTAAAAACAGGCAGCGATGCTTGTTAACATACAAGGTGACTTTAGGGGTCTTGGAGACCCCTGATGTCTCCATAAAGAGGACCTGTCACTTCTTTTGCTATCGTCAAGATTCTAGCTTAACTTTATTGCTAGCCCCCTATGGGATAGCAATAAAGTTAAGTGAAAAAAAATAGGAAAACAAATTAAAGTTCCCCCCAAAAATGTAAAGTTACACATAAAAAATAATAATTTTTTTTTAAAAGTCCCCCCATACATACACGCATGCAAACAGGTGTCGGGTGCGCATTGCGCCCATTACGCCGCACATGTTACATATCGTCGTGAACGTCGGAATGAGAGCAATAATTTTAGGGCTATCAATCACTGATAACACTGAACTGATGAGCGGTAAAAGCTTTTAAAGCGTCGCCTATGGTCAATTTTGGGTATGGTAGTTTTTTTGCGATTTCGCTGGTGCGCGCAATTTTAAAGCATGACATGTTTGGTGTCTATTTACCCGACGTGACCCCATCTTTTTTATTTTACCAAAAATATGGGTAATAATCATTGTTTCCTAATATAATGAAAAAAATACTTTTTTTTTCAACATTTTCGATAATTTTTCTTTAAAATAGTAAAAAATAAAAACCCCAGTGGTGATTAAATACCACCAAAATAAAGCTCTATCTATCCCCAAAAAATGGTATAAAATTGATTTCAGTACAGCGTTGCATGACGGAATAAATGTAATTCAAAGTACCGCAGTGCTGAATACTGAAAAATGCCCTGGCCAGGAAGGGGGTCTAAACACCTGGTCTTGAAGTGGTTAAAGAGTAGAAGCTTCTAGTAAGAAAGAAACATAAAAGAATTATAGGGATGCTAAACTACCTGAGGGGGTCAGAAAGACTTTAGCACACAGTAAAGGCTAAAGCCTTTAGGGATATCTATCTTACTGAGTGATTATTGAGCCTGGATCTTTTATTGTCTCTGTTTGTGAACTAGAGCTGTCACCATAAGACTGAGCATGCTGTTGAAATGAAAACGGCCTAGGGAAAAACAAATGGTATGTACGTTAAAAAGATATTTAGGAGACGACATAACATAATGAAGAATTACTGAGTGAAAAGAGACAGCTTCTGTGGCACAAGCAGACTTTGGAATGAAAATTCCGTCCGATTTTAAAATAGTGTGCAAACAAAAAAAAAAAAAGAAAACATGAATTCACAAAAAAAAACATACCATGTCCTTCAACAATGAATGATAACATAAGGTATTCAGGTATACATTACACAGATATTTGTGAATTGTGTTATTTGAGTTTTAAAGCTAATACTGTATGTTATTTTTCAAAGTCCTTTTCCTTAAGTACTACTACCCATATAGAACAATTGTTTTTAAAATGGGTTAAAGTTAAAATTAAAAGGAGTGGCATCTCACATGTTTTTCCAGAGACTTTGATCTGGGAGAGCAGTCCAAGGGATCAAAAACACAGTGAGGGGAATTTATCAAAACTGGAGCGGACAAAATCTGGAGCAGCTGTGCTTGGCAACCAATCAGCTTCTCTCTTTCATTTTCAAATCTTACCTAAACAAACTAAAGAGAGAAGCTGATTGGTTACCATGGGAAACCGCTCCAGATTTTGTCTGCTCCAGTTTTGATCAATTCCCCCCAGTGTGGCTAAATGTGCAAAATATTACATGATATGGTCATATCTTGAGAAGTATTTTTCTTTACACAAAATAGTTGCATTCATGCCAAATGTATTACTATTACAGGATGTACAGTATATTGGATTTTTATTTTGCATATTGTATCTTATACACACCCTGTATGTGTCATCCTTATTATTTCGATATACCTTTGATGTATCAATTCATTGAAGCATCATTGGCCAATGGAGACATGAAATGTATGTACTGTAGATACCTATAGTTCTCAAACCAGAGAATATATATTATATATTTTTACAACAAAGCTTTATCTCTTCATAAAATCAGCCAGGCAAGCTTTACTGTATTCAAGCACATACATATTAAACAACATTAAACATATGCAGTGCAAGAAAACGCATTTATCAATTATAATTTCTCTTAAATTTTGACAAAGAAATGTATGACTGTTCTACAGCTCTTGTCCATATGCATATGTTAGCATATATTTCATGGACCTATGTATATATTTGTGGCACTAAAAACCCCACACAAGGGTACCTACATCTGTGTAAAAACTACCCTACCTACATACACACATTTTGGACTTGATTCGCCAGGATACACTTATCACTTGCTAAATACTAGCTAAATACTGTTATATACAATTATGATCACAATAGACTTTTTTTGCCCTAGCACAATTCGCAGCAATAATAATTAGGTTACCAATTATTGTTATAGTTATAAATGTAAGCAACACACGTTTCCCACATATTTCACAAACATTCTGAAAAACCTGGCAAAAAAGGAAAAAAATATATTTAAGCACAAAATAAAATTATTAGCAGCAATAAATGTTCCTGAGGTGCTAAAACATTTACGTACTTTTTGATTGAATGTTCATTAGCCAGGGATTGCTATGTCACAATAAACAGACTTTCTGCTCAGATTCCAAAGGTGTCATGTTACAGTTTCTTTTACTCCTGGTTCACACCTGTACGTTTTGTAGCACATTCAACGCTCTACAAACGCTCTACAAAACGCTCAAACATGAAAATCCCATTGTTTTCTATGGGTATGGTTCACACCTTGTCATATTTCAGCCCGTCTGAACGCGCTACAAAACGGCCAACACCTGAAAAGGTACATGAGCTTCTTTGGGGCGTTTTTGTAGCGCGTTTCCATTGGGATACAGCCAAGTAGCCCTCGAAAACGCGCGTTTTTTACCGCGAATCGCGGTAGAAACGCGTGACAAACGCGCATATTCGATACGCCTAGGTGTGAACAGAGCCTTAGGGTTAGTAAGACTTAACACTGATGCCAAGTATAGCTACATCATATGTTCCTTTATTTAGATGTCTGATTACTGATGTATCTTATCAGAGTGAAACATCATTTACTTTATTGAAGATTGTTTTTATCATATGAGTAGCCTTAGAGAAAAAATTACAAGGTGCACAAATAATCGCAAGTAGTCCTTCCCACTATCACTTTTTGCTTTTCTTTTAAATGGCCATTGCCATTTTCTCGTGGTTATTGTAATGATAGGCAATCCTGCAGACATCTAGTACACTGCCACTGAAAATATTAGCATTTTTAAAATAAAAGGGGCAGCACATAATGCACCCACATATTCCGGATAAGTTTATCAGTTTTCAAGTTTTGCTTTCTAAATGGATTGAGTAGCACCTATGGGGTCTATTCACAAAGCTGCCGAGGGCAGCCGAGTGAATGAACGATCAGAAGTGAAGTGAGCCGAACACCGTTCGGCTATTCACTTCAGGCTGGTACGGCTGATTTCAGCCGATATACGGCTGAAATCAGCCGTACATCGGCTTGCTTCGTGTGGCTTCGGATCAGCCGAACATGCTCAGCATGTTCGGCTGATCCGAAGCCACACGAAGCAAGCCGATGTACGGCTGATTTCAGCCGATATACGGCTGAAATCAGCCGTACATCGGCTTGCTTCGTGTGGCTTCGGATCAGCCGAACATGCTCAGCATGTTCGGCTGATCCGAAGCCACACGAAGCAAGCCGATGTACGGCTGATTTCAGCCGATATACGGCTGAAATCAGCCGTACATCGGCTTGCTTCGTGTGGCTTCGGATCAGCCGAACATGCTCAGCATGTTCGGCTGATCCGAAGCCACACGAAGCAAGCCGATGTACGGCTGATTTCAGCCGATATACGGCTGAAATCAGCCGTACATCGGCTTGCTTCGTGTGGCTTCGGATCAGCCGAACATGCTCAGCATGTTCGGCTGATCCGAAGCCACACGAAGCAAGCCGATGTACGGCTGATTTCAGCCGATATACGGCTGAAATCAGCCGTACATCGGCTTGCTTCGTGTGGCTTCGGATCAGCCGAACATGCTCAGCATGTTCGGCTGATCCGAAGCCACACGAAGCAAGCCGATGTACGGCTGATTTCAGCCGATATACGGCTGAAATCAGCCGTACATCGGCTTGCTTCGTGTGGCTTCGGATCAGCCGAACATGCTCAGCATGTTCGGCTGATCCGAAGCCACACGAAGCAAGCCGATGTACGGCTGATTTCAGCCGATATACGGCTGAAATCAGCCGTACATCGGCTTGCTTCGTGTGGCTTCGGATCAGCCGAACATGCTCAGCATGTTCGGCTGATCCGAAGCCACACGAAGCAAGCCGATGTACGGCTGATTTCAGCCGATATACGGCTGAAATCAGCCGTACCAGCCTGAAGTGAATAGCCGAACGGTGTTCGGCTCACTTCACTTCTGATCGTTCATTCACTCGGCTGCCCTCGGCAGCTTTGTGAATAGACCCCTATGTGTCCTGTATTGTATACTGATGAAACACCTGAAGGTGTAATAGCTAGCGTTCACAGCAGATTTTATTGCATTTGTCAGAATATAGCCACTTACAAATTGGATAGAATGGTAATTGGCAGCCATTTGCGCAGAAACATAAGAGGACAGATTGAGATTAAAAGGCACTTGCACAATTTGTTCTGACAGATGGGATGTGATTTCATTGTATGTTCTAAGAGGTTGAAAACAGCTCATCCAATCAGATGATGAGCTCTTGGGTATTGCCTGGTTAGTAAATTCTTATTTAATTAACTTTACAATGTGTATACTCTCTAATATTTTTTATAACCTCCATTACCTGAAAAAGAAATCCATATGATAGAACTAACTTTTAAACGTGTTTGAAATTATGCAGCATGTACTTGATTGCAATATATTTCTTAAAAATATTTAAACAACTTTTTATAGTTGCAGTTTCTTTAGTAAAACCATTCCAGACAATTATACTGCATATGGTGATTTGGTTGGTCCCTCTGTGTATGATTTGGTATGCATATGATTGTCTATGATAATATACCAACTTTGAGAAATCCATTACATACTTCAAACCAGTTCAGTCATATATACAACATCCTAGAAAGGCAAACAATCCTTGTTTATCAACTGCTCACTGGGCATACATATATGACATTTGTTTATTAGATTACGTAGCCATATAAACACTGTGGTAGACCACTGGAACCTCTGAATATCCTATAAGCCATTAGACTATGTCAAAAAGATCTCTGGTCTTATTCATGTTATTTAGTAATTAAAATTGTCCACCACAAGAGGCGTAAGTCTTCACAGAGCTAAGTTGCTTCAGCAAGTAGGTGCATAGAACTGTCCTACAACATAGCATTAACCCTTTCTCTGCCAACAACCTAAGGCATACGGCGGAACAAGAAAGTTTCCAGCTGGCCAGCTCAGTATTTCTTATGTTGCTGACATTCAGACTTCTACTATAAGCACATAGACGCTTCAGCAACCATAAGCTTATAGTAGAAGGCTTCCCCTGATGGTTCTCTGTAAATTAATAGCTGTCATCAGCAGTTGACAAGCCTCTGATGACAGCTATTCATTCAAAATCCAGCACCCTGACCCTGCCGGTGCCACCTGCCACAAGTTCTTAGGCACTTTGAAGCCTCGTATGCAAGTTATTGGCCATAAAAAGGGTATGGGGATTTGGGTACTGCCTGGGGACATGTATCAATAAAAAGTTTTTTGTTTTTTTTAAATACAGATTTTAAAGGAGCAGTGATTTTACATTGCTTAAAGTGAAACAATAAAAATGAAAAGTTCCTTTAAATATTGTGCCTGGGGGGTCCCCTTAAACTGCCTGTAAAGTATTCACATCAGGGTACCCCTTTAAGTAAGGAGCACCCAGATGCGGCCCCCCATTGTGAATAAGTACAGCGTACTTGTACCCCTAACCATTCACTACATTTTAAATAAAAACAGCAGACTTTTGAAAAAAAAAGACATGTTTTTGAGAAGTCTTTTATTAACAACCCGCCCCCCCAAAAAAAAAATGGATCCACCGACGTAATCCTAGGGACAATCATGACGTCCAGCGTTGTCCGCGATGAGGACGCCTCGAAATAAAAAATAAATAAATAGAAATAATAATATATTTTTTTTAAATGACGCCCGCCGACCGTCAGCTCACGACGAACTCTTGATGCAGAACGGCATTCTGACAGATGCCGACAAAATATAAACAATTGGGTGGAGCTAGCGGTGACAGCTAGCTCGCTCCGCCCAACTGTTTAATTCATCCGCCACCTGACAGGACTTAGCTGTGTGAGGTATGATTGGACAAAGTCATTAATACTTTGCCCAATCATGGCTCTCATGGTGCACTGTGTTGTGATTTGGTAAAGCAAAGCACCTGACCTGTGCTGGACCCAGAAAACTGTCACTCCTTGCAGAATTCAGCAGTAGATTTCTTTGGATCGGCAGCAGTAAAGCTAAGTATATAAACTGTTCCTTGACAGGTATGCATTTATTTGAAAAGTGTAGCATTGTGACCATATTACTTTAAATGCTGGAAATGTTTTAGTAAAACTCCAGCATGACACTAGCATAACGTTGTCATCAAACATCATTCACCTTAACAATCACCACTCTGAAACTGCTGAGAGCAGCTCTTGCTGTGTGTTTATGGAGAATTTGCATGCCTTCTGCCTCCATCACACTGTGCACCTTGAAGAGACTGAAAGACCAATAAACATGCCTGGGTATTGTAAATGTAGAGTGCAGGGGATGCAATTTACTTATTCCCTTTAGGCTCTGAGCAGGATTTAAGAAACGGATGCTATCCTAAGTGGTAGCTTAGTAGCTTTCCCCTCAGATTCACTGTATACTGATATATCATACATGAATGGTGTTATAGAACATCTGTTATTTGGGCAATACAAAGCAAGGCATCATTTCAAACTGACATGATTTCAAATTCCTAAAAATAAGCTAACACCTTTACTTTCTTTGCAATTGGAGAGCAGCTAATATGAAAATTAAAAGAGAACTCCAGGTAAAAACATCCATAAACATCTTCTGTATTAGGATACCGTATATGCAACTGTTGTTTGTGAGCTGCACCCCTAGCTACCACTTTGTCTAGAACCTGATGTTTCCTGCTAAAGTCCCAAAATGTTATGGAGCATCTCCTTTTTCATGGTCATGGTGCAATAAAAAATGAATGGGCTGCCCTAATGCAATTAATATTAGTGTGCAACATAACGTGTGTGTTCCAGTGCACCACACTGATGTGTAGGGGCCCTTCCTCTTTTACTGGTATGATTAAAATACTTTAAATATGATGGCTTGCTATACATTAGGCAACTATATTGTGTATCTCATTAGTTTTCTTTGCACAGCTTAATTGAAAAAGTTCATATTGTGTATGCAATATATTATGCTTAATGAAAGCATGGCTTTTCAAGGAGTAGAGCAAGGGGTCATCTAATGCATCTTAGAAAGTACGTTTTTCTTCTGATTCAGACCTACTCTGCTATACATTTCTACCATGAACAGCCAAACTCAGCAGCACTGGTGAAGAAATCAACATATGTACCTGCAGCTGGTAGCTTGGGGAAAAACCCACAGACATTTTACAGCAATGGTTATACTTTATTAAAAAAAAAAAAATAACATGTCATGTTATTGTCATATGACCATAATGTCATATGATCATAATGCTTAGAGGACTTCCTATTTAATCATTACTTATTTAAAGATTAACAGAGGTCTATAACTGTTTATACTAGCATATTACAATGGATGTTTAATACAATTGTTAGAGTAATATTATTATTATCACTGTTAGTGTCATATAATGAAACTTTACAAAGTATACACACTTTAAAGTGACATTACAACCTCAGATTTTGTAACATAAAACAATACTGTAATGTGTGCCTTACTGTAATCCATGGTTGTTTCCCTTCTCTTTGCTGCTCTTCCTTTTAAATGTGTATCTGTTCTCATGCTGGGCAGAACTTCTGTTTTCCAGCAGACTGCCTTGTCTCAGGAATGGATACACGGTGTCTGTGTATAGGTTTGTAAAGGCTTGTAACCTGAGCCAGCACTACAGGAAGAGGCCCTGAGCTGAAAAGGGAAGTTCTCCCCAAGCATGAGAAGACATGAGGATTGAAAAGGAAGAGCAGCAAAGAGAAGGGAAACAACCATGGATTACAGTAAGGCACACATTACAGTATTGGTTTATGTTAAAAAATCTGAGGGTTTAATGTCACTTTAAGCTTACACATCTTGTGTCCATTAGCTTGAAAGAGGAAACATCTAGGCTTACTCATAAAGTCAAAGGCAAATGCGTACATAACAACCAGTCAGAAGTGGGCTTCTATAAGGTGAAGTAACATTGATTCTTTGATCACATTGCTATGGTTTCATATTATCACTGATATTTCCTTCAATTTACAGTCCAGTCAGTAAGAAAACTAAAATTATATACCTTAAAGGTGAACTGTTCATTGAAAACAGGATTGAGAGTCTTTCTGTGGACCTTCGTTTCAAATTTCTTCTTTTTATCTGGCAGAAGAAACAACTTCACATAAGGATCAGATGTACCCCCCATATCTAAAGCGGGCAGCTCAGCAGCTTGAATTATTCCAACCATCAGCTAAAAATAGAACAAAAAAAAAGATCAGATTCAGTTATAATATACATAGCAACATATATTCTCGTTCTTATTCTTATATGATTTGGTGCTAAGAATACATCTGAAAAGCCTACTTCCCAAACCTTAAACACAGTTTGTGACCTATGTGATTTAATCTCAATTTCAGTTTGATTTATTTTTAAACAGCCCCCCCCCCCCCCCCCCCCAAAAAAACAATCAGCTTTCCCTCTTCATGTTCCAGCACTGCTATCTGAGTCCTCTATGATCCAGTTCCATTCCCCTTCAACTGAATTTCTCTGAGCCCAGTGAAGGCAGAAAATGCCCCTGGATGTTCATCATGAAAATGCCTTGAATTTACAGTAGAAAACTGCAGAGAACTGAGCCATGTCACCATGTCATTATGTGAGCACTGTTGCTTGGAACCCACCACAAACGAACAGAAGTGAAGAAAGGGCAAAACATCAACTAAAATGGTATGAATAAAGAAAATGTAAAAAAAAAGTAACACCTATTTTTAAACATATAATTTTTTAATACAATTCTAACTTGAACGCCAAACGTTTGTTTTCAGTTTTGGATAGAGTAAAGGTTGGTATTGAAGTAATTATGACTTTTAAATGTTGTCTATGCCCACTGTGGGAAATTACACACCCATCTGCTAGACAGGAAATAAGAGGATATGTTCACAATGGAAACACAAGAAGCAGCCCAAACTTGACAAAGGCTCTATGCCCTTTCCATCCTAACAAAACATTTTGTTGCTGTTTGTGTCACTGTTGGCAAGATCCTTTCCCTCACCAAACATCATATTCTATATTACACTAATCAAATAGTCAGGGAATGAGAGATAATCTGTAAAGAAAAGAAGGGGTCACTGGCACTATAGCATGGTGATCAATACGCCTTTATTGATGCATGGTCAGTATCACATAACATGATGCAGGGTCCCCTTCATCAAGCAAAACAGTGATGACAGTGATTGACATTAATCTGTAAAGGGAGACACAGATAGCAATTAAACAACTGACAGGGGTTCTAATCCTTCCTCACCGCCTCTCAATATGAATCTGAAATGCTGTGCTAGCCTCTTATTTTTGACAACTGCCATGATATTGCAGTTTGTTTTTGTGTTTCTAGAGACCATTATAAAAAGTGGGATATATACTCTATACTCTACCCTGTATATTGTTATTTGTTAATACTATGAGCAGAAATATTGGTCAGACACTTTATGTAATTGTTCCTTTACTGAAAGATTTCTAATAAAAAAATTAATACAGATGAATCACCAACTTGAAATATTTAAATGCCTGACTATTAAATGCACAGTAGCAGGTACATGTACGTGCCCAGTGTGTGATTCACTCAAATCCAGCTCTTAAATCTCAAGTCCAGTTCACTCAGCCAGAACTGTTATGACACATGAAAAATAATGACCTGAACTCCTGGTGTGTAAGTTCAGTGTGAGTCAGTTATATCAATTTAGTTTCTGGAGCATAGCACCTTAGTCTGCCTCATGTGCCCTGGCAAGTATATTTTTGAATGCAACAACATTTCAGGGTTCAGCCCATAGAAAAAGTGCATACTGTAAATCATTGCATGCTTAAATAATGGTCCATTAAACAATACTGGCCATATAATAGATTTAGCTTTTAACAGTGTGAGCTGCATACTAGAAAGAACAGCTATGGTTTGAAAGGAGAACAAAATATATATATATATATTCTAAATGTAGAGTTCGCAGAAACGCAGTCGGCTTCAACAAATTATTTTTAATTCATCAACAAACGTGGTTTAGAATAAATGATTCCATAATATTAGGCTGTATCTGTGCTGTACACCAGCAGTTCTGGATACGCAGTTAGCCCAGGGGTTAAAAGAATGATTAGCATGGCTTTATCCACTCTTATTAAAAGTCCCCTATTTTGGGGGATGTTAAATGAGACATGCCACCACTGTTTGATTTAAGAAGGCTCACATTTGCTGCACAAATGCATGCAGGATCAGTTTGTATTTCTTCACTAAAGTTCTGTCTGTCACATGCTGCATGCTCATCTACAATTACATCACTGGGATGCCTCTGATTATTTCTAGGCATGCCCTAGTGCAGCACAATTAACTCTTCAGTGTAAATAAATCAGCCTGCTTTTTTGCCCTAGCAATCAGCTTATCTTGGGCCAGTCCCATTTGCAATAAAATACAGAAGACAGACCACATCCGGGGTGAAAATGATCAAATGAAATCTTTGATTGGCAAACTTCTTCAAAAATGTGCACATTTAACAGGGTAAGCCAGGTTATTGTCACTTTGCTTTGGTATTGGTAATTCACAAAGTCATACAATTCACAGCCACTTAGCAGTTCAAGTCCAAAGATTCTAAGGTTCAGTGACTTTCATCACTTTTGGATTTAGATGGAGGTATACATATTTGATGTCAATAGCAAAGTTCTATCTGAAAGAGGGAATTGCTATATAATAATATAAATCAAGGTAGAAAATGCAAATCATAATTTAGTGTAATTTATTTTATTCTGATGCTATTGAGCTAGACCCAAACAATAGCTATAACTTAACATGAAAGGCAGAGAAACGAGTCTATGATTTTTACCCAGTGGAGTGGAAAAATAATTCACTTCCTATTCTGAAATATTTGCTTGAAATAAGCTATCATGCTCCTACAGAGTTCTTTGGTCATGCCTCCCTTTGAAGCCCAATGCAATGCTCTGCGCAAGGTGAATGACAATTAGGCTTCCAACAACCTGAATCGCTGGGTCACTGCACATGGCAGCAGTCTATTTAATTTACCTTGCAATCATTCATATTAGTTTAATATTCTTAATATGTATAGTAATATAACTGGTAAATTTTTTATCACTGTAGGTAATTGTCAGAGGGTACAACAAATAATATGCTGTCCGAGCAGTTATTTTACTGATAAGAACACCTTGTACAAGACTATCATTAAAATGCTTATTTTATAGATACTAGTTCACTACAGTACTAGTTAATAAATGTTATTGTTGTCAGGGCTTCTTTCAGAATTGAAGGGTAAATATAATATAATTCTTAGATGTTATGATTGTAAATTATTACAGAGAATAATTTATAGGTTGTATTATCAATGATTCAAACAACTTTCAACCAAGATTCACACATTTTCTAATGGAAACTTATGTGAAAAATGTGTGAATCTTGGTTGAAAGTTGTGAGAATCTTGGGTGAAAACATGAAAAATAGACCCCTATGTATTTACAATTGGCTGCATAGTAGAAGATCTTGGCGTCTGGAACTTTCTCAGAGTAAGCTATAAACACCACACCTCCCAACTTCATTTGGACAGATATGGCCATCAGACAATCTTTTTTTTTTCTTCTAGCATTTTAGTATGTGAATGTTGCATAGCATATCTCACATTGCAAAGGGTCTCTTCTGTAGTCTTTATTTAGTATTTAAAGCTATAACATAAAGTACAGGACTGGCAATAATGATAAAATTAGTATTGTATTACACAGCATATGCTGGAGGCAGACTGATTGTGTAGCACAGAGCATCTTAAATAGGGAGAATAAATAGACCTTCTCAGTCACACAAACGTTCTGCGGAGATCCATCAACCATACCGCATACCTGCCTTTTCCTGCAGCTATATGTGTGTATTCAATACTATTGCATCTCCCATTTTAAATCCCAGGGTCACTGAAAACATTTTCATTGTATTGCTGGCACAAGCCTGTATATTTACAATAGAGCTCCTAAATACAGTTCAATTGTTCTACACACACTTTACCCAGTAGGGGAGTTCAATGACTTTTTATTTGACTTTGTAGCAACAAGAACCCGAACAACTGCTTTCTTTCAATAAAGTTCACAAGTTTGTTTTTATCTGCAGAGAAAGTGAAATGTGTTTCTAAGTACCAATTTCTTCCATGTATTATTCTTTGGCAGGAATAAGCTGTTTGAGATTTATAAAGTCCCCCATCGATTTAATGATATTCTCTGAGTATTGAGTGGTCAGCCACAATAGAAGGGAACAGAGGAATTGTGCGCCTGCATTGGCAAAGAACATTAAGATGAGATCTCTTTGATCTGCAGGCTCCTGGATTTGCTTCATTTGAAATGTACTCATGTTAAATGAAAATTACAGGCTGTTTTTCCTGTTTTTTCAAATAATCTCACAAATGTATTTAGAAACAAACACACTCAACCATGAAAAAGACATTTGTGAATCTAATGAAACATTGTTAAAGATAAAATGTTTAAACCAGTATATAAATCTAACAAGATATTAGTCTAATGCTGTATTTTATATCTAGAAAGTGTATAGAGAAAAGTTCACTGTACTGTGCAGTTAAATTTCATTTTGGACTTATTGTGGCATGTAATGATTTGGCCAGTAAATGTCAGCATAGCTGTATCTGCTGAATATGGGTAGATTTACTAAAGGCAAATAGGCATTTTTGCAAGGGAATTTTCCCTTTGCAAGAAAATGTTCCCTTAGCTTAATGAATGTGGTGAATATTCATTTTGCGAAGAATACCCAATCACATGGAAAAGAAAAAAAAAACGTGTTTTTGCTTGCATATGATTGGATGATGGAAGTCAACAGAGCTTTACCTCATTCACTCAGCTAATGGAAAATCCCCTTGCAAACCATACAGCTTACTTGCCTTTAGCAAATCCACCCCATAGTGTTCTTAAATGTAATGTATCCTGGTTTCCACAACTGATCACCTGAGATCCTTGGTTGAGAGACCAGACCCTGATGAGACATATGCAGATTACCAGTTATGCCAAAAGATTGGGCCAAATTGGTGCTAGCATCTAAAAGTTTGCTGAAAGTGAATCTATCCTGGTTTCTGCATCTGATCATCAGGCCAGACCCTGATGAGACTTTTAGTGGATTAACAGTTATGACAAAGTATTGGGTCGATAGGTGCCAGCATCTGATATACGCTTATATACTGCTTGATTTAGTTAACCTTGCTACTAGAAGTAATTTTTTTAGAAAACGTGTATTTATAATTTGCATTCATATGTGTACATTAAGGCAGCTATTTTTGCTCATTACTTATGCAAGTCTTGTCACATTTTTTTTCTTTAAAGCTTTTCTCACAATGCAAAGGTATGGGAAGCAATGTACATAGGGAGCCACATGGGGTCTATGTAGTCAGGTGAAAACAGATGATCTGAGGTCTTTTGTATAAGGACCAGACCCTGATGTGACCATTAACAGATTCATTGTTTTGGCAAAGGATTGGGTTGGCTGGTGCCAGATATTACAGGCTAGTAAATACTGGTGGTGCTGGCAATGCCATTTTAATTGTATATGCAACATGTAGGCTAGTAGATGAAAATATATGAGAAATAATAAAGGTTTAATAGGCAGGCACAGCGTACTACAGGCTAAGAAGCCGGTGGCAAAATAGCAAAACATCATATGCGTGGAGTGAGATCATAAATGTCATTGAGTGGACTCCCTGCTCTTTGCATAGGAGCTGTGTGGATGATGCTGTATAGCACAATGATACATATGCACCATAACATAAACTGACTATATGCAGCAGCTCATGGAGGCAATGACCTCTAAATGAACATATAATGTGGTCTTACCTGGTTATTCTGGAAATCATAGTCCAAAGAATACTGAAGTTTCCCAAGCTTTTCTTCTTCTTTGGGTTTCTCCTTGTCTTCTCCATCAGTTAAACCTGTCTCAGCATCATCATCATCATCATCATCATCCTTCAAAGCCTGCAAGAAAATACGTGGCATTACTGAACTTCTTAAAAAAATAAAAAATCCTCATTTTTGTGGTACCTTTCCATTCAAATACTATTTATGCTCAGCAAGCAGCAAAATAATTTTTTTTTTAGAAAAAAAAGCAGGCAGATAAAAATATGTCTAAGAATGTATTTTATAGTTTGGTAAGTAGAAGAAATTGAAACATACTTTATTAAAGCTTTGTGAACATGCTGAAAAAGGTATGACAAGAAAAATCACCATTACAAAGTAACATACCAATTTTTTTTACATTACTGCATGCAATAGATCAGGTCTCATTCAAAAAATTTAGCTGACAGCTTCTCGTGTCTGTATGATATTTGTCATTATGAAAGTGCCAACCATGGGTACATTTGGAGTTCAAGAATACAACATGCTAATTTATAGAATGGAAGCTTATGGAATAAAGGTTTGTCTATGCTAAATATAATTTTTTTTCGGTAAAGCCAGGCTGATCTAAATTAATTGTACAATGATAATAATTCAGTAAATAAGTCAGGCATTGTATGTTTTAGTAATTAAGCAGTCAGTTTGCAATTTCATTAACAGGAGATTTTGTTTTACAATTTTAACTAGTAACGGGAGGCTTATGTGTTCTTGCTGCATTCTAAAAACATTTAGAAAATGAATGTTCCTCCACATTGAAAGTCATTAGAATCTCTATAATCTGAATGTTTTTACCTTCATAGTTTTATATATGTACACTTTTCCAACCATGAGCACAAACATCCTATTATTTACACAAGGGATGGGTAAAGTTGTTGTCTGATATTAAATCATAAAATGGTTTTAAATAATTCCTTGTTCCTTTAAAAATACCCTTTCCCCTATCAAAGTATTGCTTTATTTCCCAAGTCAATTCTTACCCTAAACATGTGGACTGTGCACAAACACTGGTGCAGCAGTGCATACTTTGCTGTTTACAATTCTGATCTTTTCTGTGAGGGTCAGAAATAAAGTGATTGGTGACCGCAGGTTTAGTGAGCACAGTCTGATTCATATTTATGTGGTTCACAGACTTGTCCAAAAAGACCTAACTTTTATCTAAGGCTTTGGCAAATCTACATAATGAGCATGAAGTCAACCATTTGCATAAAACACAGTGTATTAAATCTATTCTATTGATTGCCTGATAAGAGGAGTACATTTTAGCATAATATTTTTGCTGGAATGCTCAAAATGATTTGGCTTCAGAACTAAAGATATTTGCCAAGAAGCTATTCAGCAAATGAAACAACAACAACAAAAAAGTTCATGATAAATGTTAACTAAGGAATATAACTGGCAGAACACCATGCTATAATTGCCAATATGTTAAATGCTTTTTTTTATTGCCATGTTTAAATCATTGGGCAAAAGCAGTTTTACAGCACGGAGAATTCAAATCACTCATAAACCATTTGGCCCCAACAGAGGTTTTAGTGAATAGTCCACAAAGCTGTTTTCCTATCTTTATCTAAGCCACCAATAGCATTTCAAAGATCTTTTATGTTATGATACAGCATAAAAGCTTTTGAAGAGGTATGCAGTTATTTAACACTGTCCTATGATAACCCAAAGAAAAAGATTACTGGTTTATTCATTAAAAAGTGCAAGGAATAAAATGGATACCAATACATTTTCTACCGATCCATTTTTAGTAAATAATACTGGCATTGCATTGTTCTGTCAACTTTCCTGCATAAATTGATCTGAGAGGTTGCCATTTTTTCTTTGCAGTGTGGAGTATGGGCTTCTAGTATATCCCAAGATGGGAGCTCTGTTAGACTGGAGTTAAGGACCGCACTTTGCAGAGGTGGCATGGTGCGGCAGTGTGGTTTTATGTATGTTTGCAAATCTACTCAACAAAAACATATGTTTATTGCCAATTGTTAAAATAATTTGGACTTATTTTTTGTGCTGATGAGCTGGTAATTGTGTTAGAGTTTTTTTGTATTGTATTGTTCTGTGACAAGTGTTCTGTAAACTAGCTTGCAGGCTAGCTGGTAAGTGTACTGGAAATGTTCTTTGTTTTGTTTTTCTGTAAACTGCCCTGCTCAAGTGTGCTTTGCTTTTACTAGGTATAACTTGATCTTAGTGGTTGCCATTGTTCCTATGCTTGTTTCAGTAAAGTGGATTTAAATTGGATGTTAGGTTTGCACTCTTGCATGGAATATATCCATTAATCATTTCATGTGCATGTGTTTCTGAAAAAAAAGCTATATTAGCTTTTTTATAATTGTGTCAAAGGTTGTTGTTGGCTGTACGTGAAATCAGACAGATTGGGTCTCATAGTAAATGTTTCTAAAGTGGACACATTAACTGATTGCTATAGGTAAAAAGTTACTTCATGCCTCTAAACTTTCTTGAAGCTAGGAAAATGTGTATGTCTATTACTGTATAATCCTTATTTCCAGTGTTTGGATCTAAAGTTCCATACTGTTTATCAAATCCATATGACATATGATTTATGACACAGTTAAGAGAGTACATTGCACATCTGTGAGGCAGGTATACACTTTTATAGGAAATGTCATTCCTATACATGCAAGTTTTGGATATGCAGTGTTTTGTAGCAGCTGCCACACTGTGGTGATAGAAGGTGGTGAAATGGAGTGCAGAACTTCAAAGTCTATTACTTTGGAGCATGTATATAGCATGTCAACCAAAAATAAATTGCAGAAGAGCATAGGAGATTCTTCAAGTGATACTAAACTCAGGAGTTAAATCTTAAAAATGCATTCAAGTACCTTAACTATTAACAAAATGTAGTTTATTTGTAGATCACTCAGCTGTGGATCCTAATATCATCTCTGAATTCATGCTGACCCTGTCCTTCCTTCTGGATGGTGGCTACCTTTGTTGCCCATGGTCCTTGTGTGTGTGTTGTAAAGTAGACACTTCTCCAAGCTCACTCCTGTGATAGACTATAACTTCAATACAAATTATCTAGCGAAATATGAGATTATAGTCCATCACAGGAGCGAGCTCGGAGTGGTTGCTACTTTACAACACACACAGGCACCATGGGGAACAAAAGTAGCCACCCTGCGGAAGAAAGAACAGGGTCAGCATGAATTCAGAAATGATTTGAGGATCTACGGCCGAGTGATACACAAATTAGATACATTTTTGTTAATAGTTAAGGTACGTGGATGCATTTTTAAGATGTACCTCCTGAGTCTAATGTCACTTTAAATGTAGGATTTAGCTTTATTTGTCAAAATGTATGATAACCATGGTATTGCCCCATTCCTCTATTTACAGTGTGTATTTTTTACAAAATATATACTGAGTACTTTGTTTGGGAAATTGACAACTAGCTATCATGCAGAAATGTTTTGTTTTTAAAATAGTTTTTTGTATACCCTAACCATGTATTAGAAAATAACATGTATATATGTATGTATACATGTATCTATCTATCTGTTAAAAGCTGGCCTTAGCCTGTTGTAATTTTATCAAGTAATATAAATAACGGGTCTTAGTTCAAATAATAATAGGAATGTAACATGGACTACAGGATTCATTTGTAATTTTTATATCATAAATGTTAATTATTTGCAGCAATTACACAATTTTAGCCTTCTAATGCAATTCTGTTTGCATTTGTGGGGATAACTCTGTTTGAATTAAATCAATTTAGTTCAGCCTCTTGATGTATTAAGCAGTGTTAAGAAGTGGATTAATCTCAATTGAGAAGCCCCAGCTGTCAAGACAACTAATCACAAAATGTTTTCACTGTCTATGGTTTATCCAAACAGGAAAAAAAAAAACCTACCGCAAGTGACAATCCAGAACAGTCATGAGATACAACACAGAGAGAGGGAGGACACAGAAGGAAGAAATCAAATTAAGACAGCCACACATAACCATTGTAAGAGGCATGGAGAAATGACCATTAGTTATGCATCTCATTAGCACTTCATTTTATTTACAGGGAAAATTGCCATGTAGGTCATTGCTGTTCTGTAGAAAGATCTTCATATGTCCCCTGGATAAATTAGATGCTAATGCACAATACCATATTTTTCATGTCAACAACTGGGGTTCAAGAAAAGTGGTCTTCTGACACTCAGGGCACATATAAAAGTTGAGTGTTTTTGGTTTGCACAGTGCTGCTTATAATGATGGACCATTTAGTGGTTGACTTACTAATGGAGTAGACATTTTCACTTTGCAAGGGATTTTCCCTATGCTTAGTGAATGAGGTGAAGTTCTGATGACTTCTATCATCAAATCATCTTCAAGCAGGACAGATTTTTTTTCTTTTCCTTGCTTGTGATTAGGCACTCTTTGTCTTGGAATGTGGACAGCCAATTTGCCTTTAGTAGTTCAACACCATAGTACATAAGAACAAAAAAAGGCCTCTTTCTACAATGAGAGATAAAAATAAATCAAATGTAAAATTAGGGTGCATTGTTCTAAAACTTGAAAAAACATTATTATATTGACACTTTTAATATCATTTATAAAAAAAGAATTTCTATTTTAATCTTATTAGCAGCTTAAGTGGTAGATAATATAGGGGGTATATATGTAGGCAATCCTTAGAAAATATACAGTTGGTAAATGATAGGAGTCGATGTGCTTGGACCCTTTACCTTATGACCCTTGGGACAGTGTTCTCTACAACCCATGTAGGTATAACCTAGTAGTCGCTATATAAGTTTATTAAAAACAACAGATGTCAATGTGATTGGCACTTTGGCCTAAAATACAAAATAGATTCTTACCCCCACAGAAAATAATTTTTGTGAGCAGAATAAATGCCTTCAAACTTATTACTCTTATAAAGTAACTGGGCTTAAATAAAATATTCATGTACATGTGATCATGGTCATCAAAGCAAAGTTTTATTTATTCTTATCTCATCTTATTAAGTATGGCAAAAAGGCTTGGCAAAAGTAGAACTAGCCTGGTCTTTTTTCTAAATAGGAATGGCTTTGTAATGAAAATATTAATAGCACCTTTAAAGAAAGGCTCTTAGTACTAAAAACATTGCTGTAAAACCATTATGAAATGACCACTGACCTGCCATATGGCAGCTGAATTTCATTTGCACAGCAGTAACCACAAAGTATTGTACCCGTAAACAAGATGATTTTTTTAAATGATACAGTCACAAAGAAAAGAGCTCATATTGAGGTAATGTGTCTATTTCTTTCTTTCTATTTTTTAACAAACAGGCCATTTTTCCATTAAGTAACAGAGATAATACATTGTACAAAAACTGACATATTGCAAAAAAAAATGAAACAAAACACAAAAACAAAAAAGTATGCATTTACAATACACATTGTTAGTAACACAGCAATACAATGTGGACCATATATATTAACTTTGCAAAACTACCAATACACTGCAGTTATAAAGAATATTCAATTGTAGCTATCAAAAAGCAAAAGTTAACGTCTAATGTCTATTTTTTTACTAAGTTAATCATTTTGTTCATTATGGTCCAAAATGGAAGAAAATGCATATATTGCTTTTCAGAATTTACTGTATTTCATAACTATTGTGGCTTTTGAAGTGCACTTTTCATTAAATCATTATTTAAAGCTGAACTTGTGCACTAAAACTTTAAATATATTCTTCTATAGCCACACAGGATATACTGTAAATCCATTTTGTGTTCACCAAATGCCTTTTGATACCATACTTTAGCTACTGTGCTGCACATAGCATGTGCAGAGAGCAGCAATGTGCCCAGCAGCTCCACCAGTTACAGACTGCCTGCAAAAAACTAGAGGATAGAAGTGGATAGAAGACACGTTAGCCTGCATAAGGAAAGAGATCACCAGTGGCTGGACTTTTTTTTATAGGACTACTATACATATCTGTAAGAAATGCACAAAATACAGCAAGATTTAAGTAAATAAACCACATGGCACTTGTATTTAGACACCATTTGGCATTCTAGAGCTCAGCTTTAACTTTTACTGCACTTAAACAAGAAGTGCAGTAAAAGAGCAGCTTAGAGCATCTGTGGGACACTGTAGCCGTCACACACTGGCTCTAAGACTTAAGCCCATGACACACTGCATGCAAAGCTATACGGAGCAAAGCAAAGCTGTGAGGCATAGACGTTTGCATGCAGTGTATGAGCTGAGCACGGCCAGATGAAAGACTGCATCTTCAGCCAATCAGCTTTTGCTTTACAACCGAATAGACTTTGCATCCTGATGCGCGAGTTTATACATGCAAGCTAGTTGGCTGAAGATGACATTTTTCATCTCATGACACTGCATGCAAAGGTCCGCACACCACCGCTCCGCACTGCTTCATGTGCAGTGTGTCACAGGTTTAAGAGTTGAGCGATTATGTAACCACTGATTGCTCAGCTCTTGGTGTCTTCTCCCTGAAGAGGGCAGTGTCTGTAAGTTACTGCTCCATGCCAGGATTCTCGCCTTCTCTCTCTGTGCCTCCAGCACTCACTGGAGAAACAGACAGGGAAGGGAATGTTCATGGCTGGCTTTGACTCTAGAGAGGCAAACCAAGCTGTCACTTAGGAAGCTGGGTGGATCCTGGAAATATGGTTGGGATCCTTCCCAGTTGTAGCATGGAATCAGCCCACTATCTGCTAACTTTAGGTCACATGAGTACATTGTTGAATGTACTCTTATGACCAAAAAGAGAAGTAAAGCAAAAAAAAGGTTTGTGCTTACTTCTCTGGTAAGAAAAATATACATTCAAGGGATGTTAAAATACAGATATTATATTTATAGACTTTGCAAATATTTAAAAAATGCACTGTCTGCTCTAGACCCATGCATGATAAAACAGTCTCTGAACTCAAAACACTCCAAAGTTTACCTCAGATTTGAAAATTGTAGAACTCTATTAATGCTTGTTTAAATGCTATTTTGTGTAGTACAAGCCATGTTAATGGACCTACTTAATAAATGTTAGCAGCATCAGGTTAAATCCTGCACTATTATTTAGAAGGGAAGTGTGGGAAGTAGGGAGACTCCATAGTGTGTTGCACACATGTATATGTTATTGTCCCTGCATCAATTCACTATAACAGCCATAAACAGTGCTAGTAAGACATTTAAATTGTTATGTAAAAATTAATAAATGACATATGCAAAAGGGCACATATGTGGAAAGTGTAACCGTTCCTATCTTCTCTTGCAAAACTTAAACACCTGTTCTTTGTAATTACATGCAGGAGTGAGTGCAGAGCAGTGAGCATTTGATTAGCCATTCAAAAAATTCAAAAAGTGCACATTTGGGTATATAGGGCTTCTTGTGATAAACAATTAAAACTGGACTATCTTCACTGGTGAATGACTCCCTCTGCCAATGTAAAGCAAAATATATTATTTTGTAAAAAATGGTAGTTTAGTTGGATACAATCTGACATTGTAAAATTAATGTGGTGTGTCAAATGAATAACAGTTACAAACAAAAACCCAGACTATATCTGTGATGACATTAGCTCAAATAAGGGAATAAAGAAATGCTGTTTCTTCTTCTGTGTGCCAGATTAATTGGAGGAAACAAGACAATGCCTAAAAGAAAGACCACGGTTAGCAAAAATGTGCTCTAGCTTATTATCATTTTTCATTTAGCCAAGTGTCATTTAACCTAATAGTTCAGTCCATCCCCTTGTTTTTCTTTTACTCGTGCTTGCACAGTAGCAGTCTATTTCTCTTAGCAGCATTTTTACAGTATCTCACAGAAGTGAGTACACCCCTCACATTTTGTTGCCAGTGGTTTAGAGATTAATGGCTGTGTGTTGAGTTATTTTGAGGGGACAGCAAATGATACACTGATATATAAGCTGTACACTCACTACTGTACATTGTAGCAAAGTGTCATTTCTTCTGTGTCGTCACATGAAAAGCTATCATAAAATATTTACAAAAATGTGAGGGGAGGGGTGCACTCACTTCTGTGAGATACTCGAGTCTATTCACTAAGCTGCCATAGGCAGCCGAGTGAAAGACCGATCTGAAGTGAAGTGAGCCGAACACTGTTCGGCTATTCACTTCAGGCTGGTACGGCTGATTTCAGCCGTACATCGGCTCACTTCGCGTGGCTTCAGGTCGGCCGAACATGCTCAGCATGTTCACCGAAGCTAGCCGAAGGATCGGCCTAAGCTACGGCCAGATCCTTCCGTAGCTTCGTGAATAGACCCCACTGTGTATATATATATATATACACACACACACAATATATATATACATATTTATATATTCATAGACATATAAAAAATTAGACTTATTTCTAATAATCCTTTTAAGTGGGAGAAGCTAGGAATGAAATTGCCAAGATCTTGCTGCCAAAGTCCCTAGGAAAGTCCCTAGGGGTCACTAGCAACTGATAAAAAAATAGATATTGCTTTTTGGTTAAAACATTTTTTTTTTACTTAAACAAATCTCTGGAAGACGAAAATAAGTTATTAAACAAGGTAAAGTGACAGTTCCTGAGAGATTACATAACATTTAATGAAAGAATACATTTACATTTTTGTTCTAACAAAAATGTGAAACATGAATACTATATTAACTTTTAAAGCTAACTCCGCCCAATGGTGATGTATTAACAAAATAGTTGGGACAAAAGTTTTTGCCTTTTGTTATTTAGTTCCTCTTATACCTCTGCTGCTATTGCAACTGCCACTTGATTGAAACACAAATGTGAAGCTGGATGAAAACTAAGAGGGTTATTCACAAAGCTGCCGAAGGCAGCCAAGTGAATAACCAACCCGAAGTGAAGTGAGAAGACTGTTCGGCTATTCACTTCAGGCTTGTACAACTGATTTCAGGCGTACAACGGCTGCAATCAGCCGTACATCAACTTGCTTTGGTTCGGCCGAACATGCTCAGCATGTTCGGCTGAGCCGAAGTGCAGAAAAACTTGGACTCAGCCGATCCAACAAGTGGATCGGATGAGCCGAACCTCCGTCAGGCATTCGGCTCGGCTATTCTGCTTGGTACAGAGCGAAAAAAGTTGTAAAAAAAACATAGAAAAAACTGTTTCCAAATGTAAAGAAATGATCAATGTTAAAAAATAAATAAAGATTTCCCAAAAAAAAAAAAGATTATCGAAAAAAGAAAGAACAAAAGAAAGATCACTGAAAAAAGAAAGAAAAAAGAAAGATCAATAAAAAAGGGAAAAACAAAGATCAATGAAAAAAGAAAGATCAATGAAAATAGAAAAACAAAAATAAAGATCAAGAAAAAAAGAAAAAAAAGAAAGACACAATTTGGTGGAACAATCAGTGACAGCTAGCTCCGCCCAACTGTTTCCTATTGGCTGGGACCTGCTAGAGTCTTCTAGCAGTTCCCGACCAATGAATAACAACTGGGCAGAGCCGGCCGTGACATCGAGTCCGGCTCTGCAAAGTTTTCATTGTTCAATGACAGAGCAGCGTCCCCAGGTTGTCATTGCTCCGCCCAGCTCCGCCCAGCTGTCACTTGCAAGGCTTCAGGTTTAATTTCGGCTCAGTCGAGCCGAAGCATATGCCTTCGGCTCGGCTGAGCCGCTCGGCCAAGTTCGGGAGCTGTACAGCTATAGTGAATAGCCCGACAGATTTTGACGGCAGCAGAACCGCCGGCCAATAGAAAACAGTTGGGCGGAGCTAGCTGACACTGCTAGCTTTGCACAATCGTTTTCTATTTATTTTTTTCTACTTTTTAAGCTATTTTTCTGTTCTGCTCGTTCCCACAGAGGGACCGAGCCGAAGCCACGCGATGTACGGCTGATTTAATCAGATATATGGCTGAAATCAGCCGTACCAGCCTGAAGTGAAAAGCCGAACATCGTTCGACTCACTCCGCTTTAGTTCGGTCATTCACTCGGCTGCCTACGGCAGCTTAGTGAATAGACCCCTATATATTGAGTTCAGTGAGAAAATTATACAATGGGATGAATTATCCTAATGTGTAGTCCTAGTTTTAACAAAGAAAAAAAGATTAAAAAGCAGATGTGAGTCAGATAAACTTCAGGCATGTGTCAGCAAGAAGAGTAGACACTTCCTAGTGACAAGGCCTTATTATATAGCAAAACAGTTAAATGAATGGGGGAAAAAAGGTTGCAAAATGTAAAGAAAATAGGAAAAGAAAAAACCTTTCCCTAGTCTACTATAAACTAACTATATGTGCATGTATACAGTATATCTATCTGTATCAGGATATCTATTATTAAGTCACAATACTTAAATAATTTATCACATATAAAATAGGTTATGCAAATGTATAAATATAAAGACATACAGGGCTGTTCACAAAAGGGTGAAGCATTTGGGAAGGCAGGAGAAGTGAACAATCTAGGCCGAAATAGCTGATTTGGAAACATTCTATAATTCAGCTCACTTTCCAGTTCAGCTATGTTGGCCCAGATTGTTCACTTCTCCTGCCTTCTCCAAACTCTTCACCCTTTTGTGAATAGTCTTATTAAATACTATACCTGTAGATAGAAAGAAGAATTAAATAATCCTGCAAAAATAATACATTAAGGCATATTCATATTCATAAACTCATACCAAACTGAATCCATCTAAATTCATTATTGTTTTTACTGCAATAATGACTGTGAGGACAATGGGAAGGCTGCTTTTACAACATTGAGCAAAACATAAATGCAACATGGGAGGAACAACTATGAATATAGGAGTAACTCAAAACCAAAAGATATTAGACAAGAGCTGAAAATACAAAAGAGCATCACCTGCTGAAAAGGAGACCAAGTTTAATTGTCTAGATTCTTTTCACAGTAGGCCAATAACTGTTGGTCATTAATATAGTTTAGCCAGCTTTTTGTTAGCATTTCTGAAAATTCTGAACTCAGCTGCACATTTAACTGTAATTAATGGTCTATGTAATTATTATATAGGAATAATTTAGATAGATCAAATTAGGTAAATAATAAACTATACTTTCTATAGTTTCTGCAGATAGCTACTGTAATTAGTTTGCATAGCACATAAAATCAAGCTGAATTATGTAATATTTGAATTAATAAAAAGATAAGATAACATTTAATTGTGCAGTGCTATACATAAAGAAACACATGGTACTATAAAGTGACTATTTTCATTCCAAGATTCAAAGCTTGGCTCTTGCTTGGCAGGTGGCTATAGGAGTATTGAATGCCTGCATCCCCTGCCCTGCACTGCGGTTCCTCCTTCCAGCCCCAACATTACTACTAAGTCTTGTGGAGGTGCAGGGACTCGTTGGAGGAACCACTGAGCGTAGCAGGGAACTAAGACATTTGTCATTCCTAGAAGTGTCGAGACTTTGTAAGATTTTTACTACCTACTGTTCTCAGCAAAATATTATAATTATTTTGCCTAATATCTTAAATATAACAAAAACATGATAAAAAAATTCATACTAAATCATCATTATTATGTACCTGTTCAGAAAAGGCTGTAAAAAGTTGATACATTATCACTTTGTTCTACATATGATAATATCAGCAACTACAATAAAAATAGTTTTTTACCTGGTCATTCATGTTCTTGCCTAAATCTTTAACATCTTTCATGTTGATAGCGTTCTTTCCACCCTTTTCCTTGCCCTTCTTCTTGTTCTTCTTTTTGAATAAACATTTTTTACACACACAGAAGCAGCAGGTAAGAATCAAGAGAACGGCAACTATGGCTATTGCAATTAAGGCCCATGGTGGCACTGAAAAACAAAATCAATGCATGGGATATAAAGTCAAATGGAGACCCACCTATATGCAAATAATGAATGATGTACAGTAGAAAAAAATACTACCCCAATGCATATAGCCTAGGTTTGTAACATGTTTAATTTAATTATTTCTGTTTTGTGACTGGTTGCCATCAGTGTCTCATTGATTCACCTTCATGTCCAGTCTCACAGGCGCAATAAGAAGTGAAAGGAAATCGCTCCAAAATTAGGGAAATCCCCACATATACAGTTATCACCAGAACAAGTGTCCTCATTGAAATAATCGCTCCCTGTTTCAATTTTTGCAACTGCTCAACATGTTGGATTTTTCCTCAATTTACTTCCCAGGGACAAGGATTGTCAGGGCTAAGGATAAGCTTTCGGTTCTGGTTGACCACGAGCTCAACCTGAACTGAAAACATTTGCAGTGTGGAAAATGAAAAACTAATGTGATTGTTCACTGCCATAGCAACCAATTACCAATCAAGTACTTGCTGGCCTGTGATTTTTTTGTCAGGTGACTTCCAAGGGTCAAAAACTGGGGTTTTCTTATGTGCCAGCCCCCTTAATATAAAAGTCAGAAATCCCAGCAGACTTGTATCAGTGTTTGGAGACCTGCAGTAAATAGAAGCAGCTGACAGTGTTTGAAGGGAGAGATAGTTGTTGGTCTACAGTTCTGCTAATTTGTGTTATCTCAATGGCACATTTCTGGGGGTTTTTTTAGATGCTATACAGATATTTATCTATATTCAACACTTAAAAAGAAGCAATTTCATACGTGATAATAACTTATACTTATTAGGACAATTATATTAGTATATGACATTTGTTACTGCTTACTGGAAAACAGAGCTTATAGATAATGATGGATAAAATTAGAAAACAATTGTAAATTAGGACTAAAGATAAAATAATACTGTAAAACTATTATTGGTAAATAAAATAGATTTTATAGCAAACCATAAAAATCAACCATATATTTCATTAAAATAAATAAATTTCATAACTTACTAAGAATCATAATCTTAGTGATATTTAAAATGAATTAGATTAACAAATAATTTAATGATCAAAGTAGAAACAAAGGGGTCTATTCACGAAGCAGCCGAAGGATCTAGCCGTAGCTTCGGCCGATACTTCGGCTAGCTTCGGCCCCAGGATCCCTTTGGTTCAGTAGAACCGAAGGGCTGCTGTACGGGTTATTCACAATAGCCCCCGAACTTAGCCGAGCGGCTCAGTCGAGCCGAACGCATATACCTCGGCTGAGCCGCGCTGAAAGCCGAAGCTGGTCGAGCGGCCGGCTGACAGCCTGCTTCTGAGAGCTGGGAGGAGCCAGCCGTGATCTTACGGCTGGCTCCGGTCACTTGCAGAGAGATCAACGTCCCTGGTTACCAGCTAACCAGGGACACTGATCTCCAGACAGCAAACTCTCCCGGGCGCTCTGGGAGTCTCCCACTCCGGGCCGCACAGGAGAGAAACACTGATTTTTCTTTTTTTTTCTTTATTCTGACACGGAGCAGTGTCAGAATAGAAAAACATAAATACATTTTTGCCCATAGGATTGCATTGCTAGATTCCTATTAGCATTGCAGCACTAGCATTGCACCCGCCCTCTGCTGCAGTTCTCCATCAGGTCCATTAGCAGAGGACGGGTGCAATGCTAGTTTACTATTGGCTATTGCAAATTGAAATAGCCAATAGGAATCTAGCAATGCAATCCTATGGGCAATATTTCTTTATTTTTTTTCTATTCTGACACGGTTCCGTGTCAGAATAAAGAGAAAAATCAGTACTTCTCTCCTGGACGGCCAAGAGCGGGAGACTCCCAGAGCGCCCAGGAGAGTTTTTTTTTTCATCACTCGACTGCCTACGGCAGCTTAGTGGATAGACCCCAAAGTTTTTTTTCTGGTTTTATTGCATCTTTTCTCTATTGATTACATACAAAATATAACCATTTTTGCAATATCTGCAAAAGAAAGCCTTGTTTGTTATAAAAACAATTTATGTATTACTTTGTTAAGTAAAGACAAAGTTATTATTGAATCAATAGGCCCACAGCAGAAATGTAAAAATTTCTCTGGTCCATAGCGGTCGGAATGAGCTATTGCCAGAACGCCAAACAAATTGGCCATATTTGGACAGTTTGCCCACCCGAACCTCCAGCAGAACCACCCCCACATAAATTAATATTGGGTATATAGTACCTAATATTACTCATTACAGACAATGTTAAAGGAGAACTATGGGGTCAGTGTTTTTCCCCATAGTTCTCCTTAGGGTAACGGGAGGACACAAACTAGCGTCCTCCCGTTACCCTAAGCTCAGTATAAGGCGAGCTACAGCTGCGTGAGTGACAGCTGGCTCTGCCTATCTAGATGCAGAGTCAGCTGTACCCGCCCCCTCCCCCGTCCGTTCTGCCAGTCAGCGCTGGCAGATCGGAGCGGGGAGAGGGGAATCCAGCCCCTCCCCCTGTCACGGCAGAGAGCCGTGACAGGATCGAGAGGTGAGCGAACCCGGTATGTGTTCGCTCACCTCCCGATCTACTGAGCCGACCTGTGACAGTCTCATTGTCACAGGCCGGCTAGAACTATGAGGTGAGTGAAAAGAACTCACCTCATAGTTCTTCTTTAAAAAAAAGTAAATAAAACAACCACACTTGGAAGAAAAACTTTTAATGAATAATGAATAAGAGTAAAAAATAAACAATATCCCACAATGTAGATCCACGTCAATCATGATGAGCGCTGCCTGGCAATGTTGACCCACTGCCACAACGATGTTTGCAAACAAAAGATGCCAGGGATCTGTCAGTTATCAGCGGTAGTGCTACCACAGCTAAACTTACAGATCCCCGGTCGCTGTTTGTAAATAAACACTGCCACTTTTAAAGCACCTTTCCACTAGGTGTTGCAGGTACAAAGCAAACAGGTTCAGTGGTAGAAAGGGAAAAAAAATTACAGTTAACCCCTTAGACATAGGAGATACATCTCAACAAAGTTTCTAATATGTTTTTCCTACATCCTTTTCCTTTCTCCCTGCCACCAATCCTATTACCAGCTATTACAGGTTGTCAAAATGACAGATGGGAATCCATATTTTTTACATAGCAAGAGCAGCCCTTCTGTGTAAAATAATACTTGTAGATAGTCTCCAAGTGTCATTTAGTAACCCAGTGTAACAATGTTTGTACTGGTTTGTTTCTGCCTCCCACTTCAACCGGGCCATTCACACAATGAAGCATAGGGCTGCGTGCTTTGTTAATGGCCTAAAGGAGGTAGAGGCACCTTAGTGCTGATGTCTATGAGACCTGCAGCATGCTCACATCCGAGTGGGCTGGAAGTATATAGTAAGTCATAATGCATAATATGCTGAGAACTAGATTTTGAATTTACATACACTTTAACTTTCTTGCTGTAGAATGTTGAAAGCGACATAAACATTGGTTAAGATAATTCAGTGATTCATAAAGACATCACTAATTATGCTATCACTTTCTAATGTAATGTAAAGAAAACAATGGGCATTTCCACATACAAGGTTTTTAAACCACATTAAATTAGTTACTTAAGAAGAAATGATGTGCAGTAGGATGTTTTGTCACGTCAAGCTCTTCATCATGCATCCCTTCAGTGCATAACAAACTGCCACCAATTTTTGCTTGTGTGATTACACGCTAGAATAATGATGAAAGAAAATCCAGGAACCATCTGCTGATGGAGACACTAATAACAATGCCTGCCATCACCAGACTGATCATTTTCCCTTCCTGTCATACCTTTCTGGTAGAGCTCAATACTTTTCTTAGCATCTACATGGAAAAAAAGAAAGAGCAACAGCAGTAATTTAGTAAAAGAGAACAGAGGCTGAAAACAGGAAAATTGCTTGCTCAAAGTAGCCAAATGGAGTGGAAATTATGATTGCAAGATGCTGGATAGGATATTGCTACTTGAAGTGATAATTTATGTCTTAGGTGAGAAAATGAACACCTTCCATGGATGGTCACAGCATTCCTTCTACATGGAGTAGCAGCACTGTTCATACACGTCAAGAAAGAAATGGCTTCCTCCCAGCTATTTCAGCAAGAGTATTTGCATAATTTTTATCATGAAAGCAAATTCCGATAGTAATTTTCTTAAATCAAGACCACTTTCAAGCAAATTATTAATCTGTCATTCATTATCCCTCCATGATATTGGAAAGAATAACATAGAGCACATAAGAAGGAAAAAAAACTACTTTTAATGTATCCTGAGGTGCATTATTTTAAAAAAAAGACTTTTAATGTAATTTTGACATCATCACCTGGTATATAAACTTAAGTGGACAGTGTATAATATAATGTCCTTTAACATTTATGCTATGACCATTGTATTTTATTTCTGTAGAAAAAAAACAGCTTGACAATTACAATGGAAGAGTGAAACTCTAACCAAAAGGTTTTTACACAGTTGGAAAGGCTGAAGCTCACCATACACATCACAATCTAACTATATAATCTTTAGTTTTACCAAAACTATGTAATATGTGGACCTACATAAACTATCCAATCAATCTGTATTCAGTTATGCAGGCCCTTGTATTACATAGTTCCTAGTATATTTAAAGGAGATTGCATAGTCAGACAGTAACAAAGGAGTCAATTAATGGTAAGTGATTATGTGATGAAACACAATGTGTGGCCTGCTGTTGTCATTTCCACCTGTTTGTATTGGAGACTGGATTTCTTTACCTGCATAGGTTATACTGAATAAGCATATTTGAATGTAAGTGCACTTGCTTTTAATTGTTTTTATTAAAAAAACAGTTCTACATTAGGGATTCCTTTACTGTCTTACTTATGAAGGATGGTTGAAAACACTGCTGAGCCTTTCCATCTGAGGGGAGCTCCATTCGCCTGCATCATTTGGAAAGCATTAATAGACCTATATACTGTATGTTTTTACAAAGTCATAGGATATTTGGTGAGTTCACTTCAATAAGGTGTACCTGGTGGACAACATCATAATACCTGTAATTTGATTCATGAAAATATAGTCACTAAGGACACTGGATATTTGATTTATTTGAGAAGAGAGACAGTGTAATTTGGACATTATCACTAGTTTAATATCGCAAGGGAAGTGTTAAGGTTCACTTAAAATTTTGATAATGGTGTAAGCTTAACTTTAAAGTTTATTTATGTTTGTTTATTTGAGTGCTGTTTTGTGAATGCTTGGATAAGGGTCTAGTATGGACTTTAATGAGGTCCCCGTCTGTTTTTGGGGGCTCCCCTTAAAATCTATACCAGACACTTATTAAGGATCACTTAATATTTTGATTATGGTGTAAGCTTAACTTTAAAGGTTATTATTATTATTACATAGTATTTATATAGCGCCAACAGTTTGTGCAGCGCTTTACAATATAAGGAAGACATTACAGTTACAATACAATTCAAGACAAGATGGTAAGGAGGGCCCTGCCCCTGAGGGCTTACAATCTAAAAGAGGAGGGGGAAATGATACATGAGGTAGCTGTGGTAGCTGTGGGAATGAATTATGTGAGAATGTGAAGGTTCAGTGGTTAGGTTGAGGTGGGATAGGCTTCCCTGAAGAGATGAGTCTTTAGGGAACGCCTAAAGGCAGTCAAGGTGGGAGATAGACGGACAGGTTGGGGTAAGGAGTTCCAGAGGATGGGAGAGACTCTAGAGAAGTCCTGGAGGCGAGTATGGGAGGAGTGGACAAGGGAGCTGGAAAGCAGGAGGTCAATGGATGAGCGTAGGGGACCTTTATAACATAAAGGTTATTTATGTTTGTTTAAATTTCAGTGCTGTGTTGTGAATAGTAATGCTTGGATTAGGGTCTAGTATGGATTTTAAGAAGGCCCCATCAGTTTTTTTAGGGGGGGGGGGTGGGGGCTCCCTTAAAATCTATACTAGACACTCATAAAGGATAAGCTCCTGGTGTGGGTTTTCAGGAGGAACCCCTATGTCTTTAAGCAGGTTTAGGTCATCGCAAAAGTATGCTATTTGAGGGTATTTGCATTTTAAGGTTGCCCTAAGCTTTAATAAATGAGATGCACCATGCCACAAAAAAAGTTTGCATTTGGACATGTCCCCTGGGCAGTGCCCAGCTACACATGCTGTGTGTTTGATTGTGGGGTTCCCATGACGTTGGTTATACAAAAAAAGTCAGCAGAGAAATGTAATTTGCCAGCAATTCTTTTTTTATTCTAAATATTAGTTATCTGTAGAAGATTGCATACATTGTACAGATGCACCACTTCACAGGCAAGGTTAGGACATACCCCAAGCATAAATTAATTATTTTAAGCATTATTAAAGGAAGTGCTCTCCACAAGTGATGGGCTCGATGTTCGATTCGAACATGAGTTGGACTGGAACATTAGCAGTTCTTGTGTTTGATAAACACAAGAACTGCCAGGGCGTTCTGCGGGCTGTTTGCCTGCCGAGTGCCACCCAGGCCTTGTGAGCCCTGATTGGCTAAAGCCTTGCACCTGACCACAATTCAGGTGCAAGACTTTGCCCAATCAGGTCCCAGTACTATGTAAGAGCCATGATTGGGCAAAGTCATGGCTCACCTGTCAGATGCCGTACAACTGTAAACAGTTGGGTGGAGCTAGCTGTTACTGCTGTATCTTGCTGGCATCTGTCAAAATGCCATTCTTCGGCAAGGGTTCGTCACAAGCGGATGGGATGGCGGTCGTCATTAAAAAAAATGTCTATTTATTTTTTATTTCGTCGAGTCATCATCATCGTGGACAACGCTGGACGTCGTGATTGACCCTGGATTACATCGGTGGATCAATTTTTTTTCAAATGAAAGAATTGTCAAAAACATGTCTTTTTTTTCAAATAAAGGATTTTTCCAGGGTTGTCCCTGGAAAAGCACCATGTTCCTGTGCCAATGGGAACAAGAGCCTCTTCCCTACAAGCCCTGGGGCATTGGTTGTGGGGGTTCTGGCAGGGGGCTTATTCACATAGGGGTACCTCTTTAATAAAGGGACACCCAGATGCCACCCCACCCCCTTGTGAATGAGTAAGGGGTACTTGTACCCCTACCCATTCACTAAAGGGTTTAATAAAATTGTAAATAAAAAGTCCAGACTTTTGAAAAAAATCCTTTGTTTTGAAAAAAAACAAAAGATGTTTTTTTGACATAAAAAAAAAATGACCCACTAATGTAATTCAGGGTCAATCACGATGTCCAGCGTTGTTAACAATGATGACGACTTGACGAAATAAAAAATAAAACAATACAAAATAAATAGAAATATTTTTTTTTAAACGACGACCGCTGTCCCGTCCTCTGCGCAAACACCCGCCGCATAATGGCATTTTGACAGATGCCGGTAACATATAAACATTTGGGCAGGGTTAGCAGTGACAGCTAGCTCTGCCCAACTGTTTACAGTTGTAACAGGGGGAGCCATGATTGGGCAACATGACTTTGCCTAATCATTGCGCTCACTGTTCTCTGTGCCCTGATTGTGCAAAGTCTTGCACCTGACCTGTGGTCAGGTGTAAGGCTTTAGCCAATCAGGGCTCACAGGGCAAAGCGCCTTGTGCGGGGTGCTCAGCGGCGAATAGCTCACCGAACATCCTGACAGTTTGTGTGTTTGCTGAACACACGAACTGCCGATGTTTGAGTCGAACTCACGTTCGGCTCAAACATCGAGCTCAACCCTACTCTCTACTCTATTCTACTCTATTTTTTTTATTTTTGCATTGGTATATGTCCCCCAGGACAATACCCAGCTAACAATGGCATTTTTTTACTAAAAGGTTACAAACTGGCACTGAAAATGATTTTAAAGATTCTGATCCTATTGGCTTCATCCAAGTTCAGATTACGGCTCAGAACATCAGTGCAGTTCAGCGAACTAGCCTTGAGCCAAACCCATTTGTGTTCAGCTCATTTCTAGTTACATGTATGGTGAGCTAATTTTTATTGTGTCTGTCCTTGTTGAGGATATTTTATCTCACATCCTGTCTTGGTTACAATTTGTCACTGAGACAAGCAATGAAGAGATATATCTCCAATGGGACATGTTACTTTTTTCAAGTAACACTGAAAACATTTTAATTAGATGTTTTTAAGCTGACTAACTTGGTTAAGTACTGGGGAATTTTTGCATTGTTCAATGTACAGCCCTACCCTTGTGCACCTTTCCTGTGCTGGTTATAAGCTGGTTATAAGCTGATCTTAGGATCTACAATGTTTTTCTTTATGTGAAAGCTTCTAGGCCCTTGTGCAAAATGTAAAATGGGGTCTGTCAAATCTCATACAAATACATTTGAGTATCCTGCAGGGCCTTGGGGTTTTTATTTATTTTAAAAATGGGTGACATTGTATTTTTACAAATCCTTATAAGCTTGACAGAGGCAGATAACAAAAAGGATCTTACGGCTGGCTCCGGCCACTTGCAGTGATATCAGCGTCCCTAACTCTCCCTGGCGCCCCGGGAGTCTCCTGCTCCCGGCCACCAAGGAGAGAAACACTGCTGTGTCCATTTTTTTCTTTATTCTGAAACGATCTATGTCAGAATAGAAAAAAAAAGAAGACATTTTCCAATTGAAAAGCATTGGGACATTACTATTGGCTATTTCAATTTGCAATAGCCAATAGTAAACTAGCCCTCTGCTGCAGTTCCCCATCAGGTCCATCAGCAGAGGGTGGGTACAATGCTAGTTTACTATTGGCCCCCTCCATCTTCATGCATCGGTGTCGACTGACGGTCCTTTTGGACTCTTCCATGATATATAATTTCCCCTGAAGAAGCCCAGTAAGGCGAAACATGTCGGGTTTTATCTGAATGAGTTATCTACAATATCCTACCTTAATAACTACTGCTGACTTGATGTGACACTTATATTGCATGTGAATTAGACCAATTATGTTTATATTTATTTTGTTTATTTCCAATTATGTAATAAATCAATTTTATATTTTTATACAAGAGTTTATAGTATTTTTAAAAGCCCCTCCCCTTTTGGTATTTGCATACCCTAAGGTGGAATTTACCCAATGTAGCTTCTTTTAGTCAATTAACTTGGGGTGTGAAATCTTGCTCTCTTTGTTCTTTAATGCCCTAATACACGACCACTAAAACTTACTTTACAATTTACTCCAGTGGGGATAACACCCCCATTTCTTGCTTGTTGGCGTGTATTGATCTGCCCATTATAGGGTCATTGGGTTTCAATTTACTCTATAAATTTGAATGATCTCCTTATAAATGTAATACTTGGATATATATACATGTTTCTTAAACATTGTATAGGTTTGAAGTTACTGTAAATCATGTAAATCATGTATGTGCATTTTTATGCTCTCTACACTCCATAAATTGGGTAGAGTTGGACTCATGTTTATATAATATATATCTGTATTGTACTGTTTTTGAATATGAAATCATGTATGTATATTCCATGCTATTTTTTGTTTTTTACTATTCATATTTATACCATCTATTTAAAATTGAAACCATGTTTTTGTATTGTATATGAATCTGCTCTTTCAAATTTGATGTTTTTATATGGTTGGTGATATATATATTCTTTGACATAGTTGCTTAAATCCCACTAATAATGATTGTGGTCTATGTATGCAATATAAAAATATATACATAAATATACAATATATCTGTATAATAGGAACCTATGTTGGTGTAAACTATGAGACTGCATCTAGATTAATGTAATTTTAACTTTATTATATAAACCGTGGATAACACTAATTATCTGCCTTGGGAGGATCCATTTTTCGATATGATCGTTTTCTCAGCTTTTTATTAGTTCCCTTCCCTCTTGCTCTTTTATGTTTTTGCTCATGGGAATCGTGGGTGCGTATTGGACGGCCCATTTGTCAGGCCTTTCAGACCCCTTTTTGGACCCGGGAGCTCAGGAGATGTGCGCTTGCATCGTCATGTGCAAGCGCCTCGGGGCCCTCCCAACCACGCACCGCGCTACGAGCCGTGGCTCCGCCCCTTTTTGGGCGGGCCTACGGCGTGCGGCGTTCATGGATAGCATACAAATGACCGCAAATGCGGGCATTTCTTATGCGGCACTCGTGAGGAACACACCAGAAGCTGGCCACATGAGGTATCACATTGGATTCACTGTTCATTGGAAACATGCACTTATCAATTTTTGGTATCTGGGCACTTTTGCACTTGCACCTTTTGACTGCCATCTTTAGTTTCTCTTATGCAACCTTTTTTTTGACTTTGCATACTTTTTTATTTATTTAATTATTTATATCTCTTTCATCGCTAAGCACACATATTTATGAGTTTTGATATTTGAAGTAATTATTTACAAATATTTAATTTATATCCTTTTACCCATTTGTTTATTATCTAGACATATACACAATCTCACATATATTAATCACTATGTTTCATTAGTCTTCATACATCTAATTGTCACTATTCATCACTACTAATATTATCTAAATAAAATAAATATGATACTTTTATCACCACATAGAATTTATTCCACTTATCAAATTATTGAATCATTATTTATAAATTCCTAATTTGTATCTGGTTGATACAAACCCCCCTCCCCCTTTACTGTTGCCCTCGATTGTTGTTGCCGCTTTGCTCTCTTGACACGATTCCCATGCGTGACTACTTCTATTTGAATAGAGGGAAAACATACTTGAAACACCCGGCCCCCTCCATCTTCATGCATCGGTGTCGACTGACGGTCCTTCTGGACTCTTCCATGTAAGCTCGCTAATATCTATGATATAATAATTTATATATATGTTTTCGTTTTATATGAGAATGCAGTCTCTAATTTGCTTCACATGGGTTCTCTCTCATTCAGGATATATAATTTCCCCTGAAGAAGCCCAGTAGGGCGAAACATGTCGGGTTTTATCTGAATGAGTTATCTACAATATCCTACCTTAATAACTACTGTTGACTTGATGTGACACTTATATTGCATGTGAATTAGACCAATTATGTTTATATTTATTTTGTTTATTTCCAATTATGTAATAAATCAATTTTATATTTTTATACAATTAGAGAGTTTATAGTATTTTTTAAAAGCCCCTCCCCTTTCGGTATTTGCATACCCTAAGGTGGAATTTACCCAATGTAGCTTCTTTTAGTCAATTAACTTGGGGTGTGAAATCTTGCTCTCTTTGTTCTTTAATGCCCTAATACACGCCCACTAAAACTTACTTTACAATTTATAGCCATGTATACATAAGGTACCAACAAATACATGATAACAGGTAGCTGTCTAAACTTATGTTGTTAAATGTGCATACATATTATTACCAGTACTAAGATATAATAGGTACATACACATATATAAAATATAAATTCTGTTAGTGTTTCAGTATATATCTGAATGTTCTAACAATTAATATCTATACTGCCAGTGTGTTAGAATGTCAAAATTGCTGTTTATGCCAAAGGTGCTTATTTATCTACAGTATGTTAAAGAAGCTAAGCTTCACTGTGGGGGCCCTGTATTATATATTTTTATTATTGTGTTGTTGTGTTTTATTAATGTGTCACAATGCTGTATATACAGTATACTGGATGCTGAATGTGCAAAGCCATTGTTGCCCAAAAAGAAATGATACAACACTGTTTCCTGACTGTAGGTTGCACTTACCAATATTTTGCCATCATGAGAAATATGAATTAAAGGGATGCATGTCAGTAGCCCTTGGAGGGGTGAAAGAAGTTTCTATTTGTGGATAAGTTCCTGGGTACCTCTATCTATAGGCCACCGTTTGCTGTAGCTGTGTAATTGGCTGGTAAATGTGGAAACCTCTGATAACATTTAATAGTAAAAGTGGATAGTGCAAAGGTGATATAGTGCATTAGTGGCTGTAACGTTTATAAAATATCAGTGTAACCAATAGATACCTGCAATTACCTGCGGAAGAAAAGCACAAGCATGAAATGCTGTGCTAACCACAAAGAGTGATGCTATTTTGAATAAACAGGATATCCCTGGATGCTAATTTACACCTAGGAATCATTTTTTTCATATGGCCAATGTTTGCTACAGGAATGGATGAACAGATAGAATAATCAGTGAGTTAGCTGTTAGCCCTACTCAGGCTTGGCTTAATGGTCAGTGGCTCATCAGAACTTATTCATGTGGCCCCAGATTTACCTGTGGCCCTCAACTGCAGCACACGTTGTGATATGCAAGAAGATGGTACTGATTGTTTGTCTCTGTCTGAGCAGCCACTAAGCAGCACTTCCTTCATGAATAGTCTGCCCTGCACTATAGTACAGTCATACAATAGTACAATCTCCAAGAAAGGGTTAAAGTAGGTTAGGTTGCATAGTGGGATTATATATGTTCTACAGCAGGACTTAAAAAATGCCATATATGAATTTATTAAAATGTATTACATATAGTTTAATGCATCTAGTCTAAATACCTTACTAACTTGGTATCTGCCCCAGTACAGTAGTACCCAGACTTGGAGAAGAATCGGCAACACTAAGAGCCAATCAGGTGTGCTGCATGCACACGTGCTTAAAAGGAACATGTTGACTGGAGAACAGACCAGCCAAAAAGAAAACAGTGAGTAGCAGCTGCTCCTTCACTGTCCAATCACAGGCTGGGTGGTGTTTAAGTTTATTGCTTAATTGCAACAGGAAAACCTGTCTGTGCTGCTTCATTGGCCTGTGTGAAACTTAGGACTGGATGTACAGAGATACAGGTCTTTTAGCAGGAAAAAAGCTGCCTTATTTTGATTGTGTATAAAGAGGTTGGCTTTAACGTTTTTAAACTTGCTGCAATTTCCATTACTAGCATTTCTTGAAAAAATGTAGTAGTAAGAAAAATAAAAAATAAAATGTTCAAATATCTTCTTTACTTGATCATGATTGAAAAATAAAAAAATAAATAAAAAAGAAAGCATTTATGTTTTGTGGCTATGCATAATTATATGCCACTTGATTTATACTCTAACTGCATTCATTGCATTTGTGGTTTATGTATGAAGTTAATGCAGTGACTTTTATAATGACTAAAGGACTTAAATTAAAATTTTAAATTAACAGTGTCAGATGAAGCATGACTGGCAATTCAAAGCTGTCGAGGAAAGTGTGTAATCAGAAAAAGTACATAGTTATTTCATAATGCGAACAATACATTAGAAAATTTAGTGTCGCAATTTCAACATGTCAGATTTTGTGATTTCATTAAAATGAGTAACAAATTAAATTTGTTCTGCAAAAAATGTTAACCTATCATTTACCAAATATACTGTAACGCCTCAGATTATATGAGTTTTAGCTGAAAAGGCAGTCCTTTTCACTGTCAACTCTTCTTATGTTTTAATCACACCAGGATTAAACAGCAGGTTTTTAAAGCAAATCTATCATGATGCAAAATGTATGTTTGAGAAGTCTCACATGGTAGCCATAATTATCCAAGGTAACAGATGCAAACTAACACTACATGTATTGGCAGTCTTTTCCTGCCAATCACTGGTGAACAAACACTCCAGGTCATAGGCCATATTCTGATGTGAATAATTTATATTGAATAAGTCAATTTTCACTTGAACATCATATCTACAATTCCTGCACTTGGTGCTAATAGAGTTAAGCAGATGGGCCTACTCTCATACATAGGGGTGAACCTGAGGAATGTTTTGGCACTGCGATTTTTGCTTTAAACAACTTAGCTTAAACCACATCCTCTTCTACTTGCTGTGCCCACAAAGTCTAGCCAAACACTTGTACAGGCACAGGAGCTTACCACATAAGGCTTCTTCCTTATGTCTTACTGAAAGAGAAAAGCCCATGAGCTTCTGCAAATCCATCAAACTGCTTATTTGCTCTTCATGTCTTAAACCGAGCCCTGGGCTACCACCCAGGGCTTCCTACTACCAAACACAACAGAGAGATTCATATGCCAAAAGGAAAAGCCCTCTCAGTCCTAGATGCTGTAGGTATGCATTCACAGGGGACCTGTTATCTTACCACATTTTCAAGAATATTGAGTAGGAATAGGCAGACTGTGTTTAAAAATGTTTGGTCTGCATGCATTGCAAATACATATAAACTGAGTTGGCAAAATGGCATGAACATAACAGATCTTTACCTTTTTTCAGTGAATTGTCTCACCTTTTTCTGGAACATGCCATATAAACTATTCAACAATCATTGCTAGCAGCAAGAAGTACTTAAATTGGATATATACTGGTGCAGCAGTATCGTGCTTTAGCAACATCTATAGTACAGTACAATTTATAATCCTACATCAGCTTGCAATTAATTTTGCTTTTATTTAACACTACAGAGTTTATCTTTGCCTAATTAATTGTTAGGGGAGATAATGAAATAGTAGACAGTAGACACTGACAGTTTGTTATCTTTAATGATCTAAAGTAGGCGGCAAGAAATAAACACTAAATTAAAGCAAATCTAACAATAAGTTTGTTTTGTTCACAAGTTTCAGCAGGGGGGCATTATGTTAATAAAATGCTGGTGGTGTGCTATCCTTGTTGGTCAGTGTACATGTCTTTTTTAATGACATGCAGGCTATAGAGCTATAATAACACCTCTCCTGGCGAAGGGGAATTTTATGTGACACGGAAAATATGCTTGTTATCAATTCTGCAAACACGGCATCTGCCAGATTGCCAAGCTCCATCTCAGGGATGAAAATCAATTAATATTCTAATTCATCTGTCATTACTGGTCACAGTGCATTATTCATCCCAATTTAAGTCCTACATGACTGTTTTTGAAAGACACATGTGGTCTATTTTTTGCTTCATTTTATATCCTCAAAGTACATACACTGAGACCATATTTTATATATCTTACAAAATATACAATAATGTAAATATATTTAATGAATTAAATATTGTAAATATATTTAACGTATCTTAGAAAAATAAGTAAAAAAAACATTCAAATAGTGAAATAGAACCTAATGATCTAGTCCGAGTTTTAAATGCCTGGAGTCTAACATGTAGTTTCTTCAATGAATTGAATAAATAAATCACTTAAGAAAACACTGACTTTCAAAGCAGAGCAACCAATCATAGTTAATTGCATTTCAGTTTACTGTAGTCAGTCAGAGAAATATTAATTTTGATTGGCTGCTATGGAGTTCTGATTTGTGAATGTTACGCTTTGCATTTTTGCACAAACCTATAAGCTTTACTCTCCCTCTCAGTTTTATAAACAGACAATAACATCTAACTATTTTTACACCTGGAGGGATACTCCTGGCTCTATATGGGTTTATTGCTTCAAAAAATAATTTGCACACCAGTTTGTCTACCAGAAGCAACATATTGTCAGTAGCCATTAGCACTGATAGTCAATCACAGACAAATGAGATAAGGGGTTTGTAGGTAAATAATAGGAATCATTGGGCAGACATATTGAAATAGGGATGAGTGAATGGGCCTGGATTTGCAAAAACAGAGTGAAGTCTACAGAACTTTGCAACTGTACCAAACCCAATTGAAGTCTATGGGAAGCAAATATTTTTTTTGTTGTCATTTCCAAAGCTAATATGCAAGCTATTGTTGGAAAAAAGACATGGGGAGCTGGGCACTGCTATGAGGGATGTATACCAAAGAATTTTTATTTTTTTTGCTAATTGTGGCAATACATTTTTAGTTATGATGGCATACGCCATTGCCAGCAAAAGGGTTAAATAACATGCTGGGAGTGCCTTAAAGCTTCATGTGCTGTTATTGTGTGTGCTATTTATCTGTTTGCTATTTAACCCCTTAGCTGCCACAGATGGTCCATGGCAACACCAACATGTAAGAAGACTCCCAGCTGATTTGGTTTACCTTTTAAACTGAACTGTCAGCTTTCCTATAGAAGTGACATGCCCTACCAAAATTCCTTAGTAAAATTTCTCTATGCAAAGTGAATTTTCACTTAGCTTAGTGAATGAAGGGAAATTGTGCTGACTTGAATCATGTGCTAGCAAAAAACGTATTTTTTACATTTTCCTTGCATGTGATTGGGTATTCTTTGCAAAGTAAATTTTGACAAATTTTACATATCTGTTAAATTGAACATGTGCTACTCCTTTAGTAGATCAGGATCAGGCATGTGCAAGAAAGGGATATCCTCTAGGGATGCACCGATATATAGGCCGAAAATTCCACTTTTGTCAAAATGCCGAAAGTGCCATATTCCTGCCGATATAGCGGTGCATCCGTTCTTTCTCTCCTCCCCGCTGGGCGCTGCTCTGTGTCCCACTGGGAGGAGAGAAACTGCCACAGGCAGCCGAGCGCTGCGGGAGGAGAGCGCTGTGAGTGGCTGGCATCTCTCCTCCCACACTGCTCAGCCTCCTATGACAGATCGGCAGAGCGGTGTGTGGGCGGATACAGCCAGCGCTGTCACAGCAGGCTGAGCTGCGCTCACTCACTGACACAGGAAGGAGAGTGAGGTACAAACACTCAGCGATCAGTGATTGCTGAGTGTTTGTAAATAATAGAGGACATAGTATGTTTATTATATCCTCAATTATACATGAATAGGAAGTGATCTACATCACCTCCTGTTCAGTCATGATTGTGGTTATAGTAAACACAAGAAAAAGTTTATAAAAAATAAAGTATAAAAAATTGAAAAAGTTAAAATAAAAAACTTTTTCGGTTTTGGTTTCGGCCTGACATTTTTTTTCATTTCGGTTTTGAAATGTTCATTTTGGTGCACCTCTAATATCTTCTCATGCTCTTCCGGATTACCCTACTACAGGACCAGCTGTGACTCTTCCTACTGCCTTGAACAAAGTCTGGCTGTAGTCCTAAACAGATTAATCCCTACTGTCCAATCACAGAGCTCTCTCAACATAGAGGAAAATCACCGTAAGCACAGTCAAGCTCTCATATGTAATTTTAGTGCTTCCAATGCCCACTGACTGTCTGATTGTTAAGGCATGTATGGATCACCTTAAACCCGACAGTATGTGTGTCTCCTCCAGGCATGCTTACCTTTACGTAGTAAAATAATATTTTGTAGAAATGATTACATTTAATATATCATAAAGAGTAAAAAAAATGTTTTTATTTGATTTTATACTGTATTGTTTTTCTGTAAAATTGTTTATTTTTTTGTATCTGTAAAATATATTTTCTTTGAGTACTGGTCAATTTCATCTTTAATATCAAGCAAACAAACTTTCAAATGCTCTGTGTCTCAGGTGAACTGTCACTAAGATACTTTAGATAAAGTGACTTCAGTTTTTCTGGTCTATTTCTCAGCTTCAGCAAAGATAGATTACTTTCACCATCACACATGTACAAAACAACATTTGTCTTTCTAGTACTTAAACAAATCATTTGAAGATCCACATAGAAGCACAATCTATCTTTGTAGGTCTAGATGAATTCCTGCTGCTCTTCGTGATTAAGTAAATAGAATCATGAACAAAAGTGCATGATGAAACCCCTAGATTAGGGTGTATACACTAAAGTCAGTATACTGTAAGTGGCCGAACATAACAGCTTATTATACCTTTAAGCCTCTTAAAGCACATCATTGAGACATTTGGCATTAAAAATGGACATAATTTCACTAATAATGCCATTCGGGTCTGTGAGCAGAGGTGTCGTAATACTTTTCATATGACACCTCTGCTCACAGACCAGAATGGACTTTGGGAGCTCCCAAATAGCATTTGGGAGCTCCCGAATGCTATGTGTTATACTATTTGTCGACAATGTCAAACGGGCAGAGCGAGCCCCGTGCGGAGTGAGCCACGTCACGGCTCACTCCGCCCATCTGTTTACATTCAGGAAGGAAATGCCATTTTGCAGCGAGTTTTCATGCGGCGGGACTTTTTTTATTTTGGCGTCGTGCTAGATTACATTGATGGAGCCATTTTTTTTTTTTAAATGGCTCCATCCCCTTTCCTGCCCTACCGGGCCTGTGCTCGGATCAAGCGTCTGGTAGGAATGTTAGGGGGACCCCACTTTTTCTTCTGCAGACTGTAAAAAAAAGTATTTTTTTTCTCTAATGTCACTTTGCTGCAATGAAAATTTGTCCACAAACGAAAATTCATACTGACTACCGCTAACAAAATTCGGAAGTGGAATTTCGGATTCGTTTGCATTCGTCATTTCTGTAATTCGGAAATTCAGATACATCCAATTCTACAAATTCCCGAAAATTTGTCAGAATGACGGATCTTTCCGAAATGAATCACACATTTCTAGAGGATAGATTCACAGACCGGTGTCAGTGATGGTGGTGTTCAAAGGTAAGTGTAGAGGGGGCGAGGGACACAAAAAGGTACTGGGTGATCTTTACCTTAAAGCAGAAAATGTATTAATGTAAAAAAATGTGCAGTCTATGGTACTACTTTAACAATATATGTGTTTTTAAATATGGAGATAAGAAGTGGAAGTAGCCATATGCATAAGATTGTTCATGAACTGTGCACAGAGAAAAAAAAATATTTGTAATATATACATTTCTCTATGCAAGCTATGAGTTAACAAGCATTACTTCTGATTTCAGTTTTCAAAGTTTAAGTCTGATAGAAAACAATAGGGCTTAAAAGTTGTGCAGGGCACATTCCTTACTTCAAAATGCAGATCAACAGAACTCATTAGCTGCTTACCCTCATAAGACATTAGTTAAACTGGCAATTCTCACAAAGCTGTTAAACATAAGAGAGTGTAAGGTAATCCAACTATTCCTAACTATCCTGAAAGTGCTTTTCGGAACATGTTATTGTAATAAAGAAAAATGACTCTGATAGTGCTATAATATTATCATTGGAAATAAAAAGAAGTTGCACATATTTTTCTACTTACATGGAATTTTATTCAGCTCGTTCATGAACTTCTCTTTGATCTTTGAAAAGTGATTATCTTTCCCATCGCTTGGAGCCCCAGCCTCTGTGGTGTTCTCCCGTAAAGCAGGTGCGACAATTGTTGTTTGGGGTGCTGTCATCGCCTCATGACGGCTCTCGCTTGACTTCATTTTGGCCCTAAGGAACTGTTGCAGATGAAAGATAACAGGGGAAATATTATTTCAAAAGATCCAAGATGAATTCTATCTCACAGCTAGTGAAAGTCATCAAAAGCTGCATCTGCAGTGCACCTGCTCACTAAATAAATATGACTTCACTTGTGCATTCATTGGTGCTGGTTCATGTAATATTTAACAAAAGAATATTCCGTACTATATCTGATACGGTTATCTGGGTATACAGTCAATCTTGCTAAAACACAAGCTTGTTTAATTTATAATTTCTGAAATATTATAGTGCATTAGCATATCTACATAAAGTAGTTTTGAAAACATTGTACTTTTTAAGACTGCAGTCAATCTATGTAATTCATAAATCTGCTCTTTCATCACACTACATCACATCAGAATGAAGTACAAGTAAAAAAAAAAGTGATGCATTTAAGTGCATAAACTGAATGGATGGATTAATGTAAAAATGCATAGACAGATAATATTGTTTAGAAAAATGCTCATGATAAATTCCAAATACATAACTAGATTATATACTGACACAAAGGTGGATATTGAGATCCCATTATTAGCTTAAAGTATGGTGAACATACCAGTTCCATATGTCACTGGCCTTCCCTTTCTCTCAATTGATAATCCTTGCACATCTCATAATTTATAATTACTTAGACAGTATGCACACTATTACTGCAGAGAAGAGTGCAAAATACTAACCCATTAACTAGGAAACTACAATAGGTTTTGATTTGTATTTCATTTTGTAGAATTCTTCAAATATATAAACTGATGTTTCTCATATTTTTTTAAAACTAAGCCTGCATTATGGGGTGTAACATCCTGGGGTTTCTAACATGGAAACATTGCTACCCGCATGCTTTCTGGCAGCCTGTGCATAAATAATAGTTTCTATCAGGATCGTGTGAGGGAAGTGCCCCTCCTCTAAGCCATTAAAGAGTATGATGATTTCTGTTCTTTGGATATACTGTATATTTAACAGAACCTTCAAAAAGATAGTGCTCTTGAATAGAGCTTCCCCCCTGCAAGTGGTACAACTTAGGTATTTATATGTAATTCTTTTTTTTAACCTGATTTAAATTACATATATATATGTATATGAAATTATGGATGTATGCTTCCAATTTTAGATGTTTTGCATGTACTTTTCTTACCATCTGTAGCTTTTGACACTAGATTTAAGCCGTATAGTTTTTATTGCTAGTCTTTTACACTTATTGCTCAAATGCTTTGAGTAATATATTTACATAAAATGTTGTTGTTTGTCTTTTGAGACTATTTAAGTTGTATCTATATGTTGAAGATCATTCCTGAGCACTGGGAAACTGGTTCTCTTTAAATAAGGTGTTTTTTTGTTTGTAGCATGTGCTTATTTACACCTTTTATCAACACAAAATCATGTTTTGGTTACTGTTAATACGATTTTTCAACAGCCAACAAACAATAAACCAAGCAATCACACTACACGCCCAAACCCCCAACTGAGCATAGTGGTAGGGGTTACTTATCACACATTTATGTTTTGCTTTTGACTTGTATTTGAGAAGCATTATTGAAGGATATGTGTTTGCATTTTGATCGTGATCATGTGGAGCAGTGTTCATTAACAGCCAAGGAAGGTGCCATCTTAGTCTCTTTGGATTGACCAATGTTCCCACATCAGTACAAAACCAAGACTATCCAAAGTAAGGTTTAGCTCCCCAAAACTTTGTTTATAATAAAGGAATCTTTATATAATACCAGCCCAGACTACAATCTGACAGTTCTTTGCCAGTCCTTTAGCAATCTAAAGACTTAATAGTGTGAAATATCTAGCAACTATATTGAATGCTAGACATTTCACACTATTAAGACTTTAGATTGCCAAAAGACTAGACTGCTTTAGATTCCATAGGACACTGTGTTTTTATGGGCTGGTATTAAATAAAGATTCCTTTATTAGGAGCAAATATCCTGTTAATTTTCAATATATTGTCCTGCACACTAAACTAAGGCAAACATTCCTGCCAGTGTTATGATTCAGTATAGCTGAAGGGCCCATTTTCACTAGCCCATTCACTAAAGTGCTGGGTTTTAGTGGATGGGCTAGTGCATTGTGGCACTAGCTCCCAATGGAGCTGTTTACATTTCTTTTAACTTTATCAATCCTTGCACAACAATGCTGTGCTGCTGTGTTGCTGTGAAGCAATCAGTGGTGGCATCCTGTGTGCTGCAAAAAAATGCCACAAGCTGTGTTTTTCAACAGTGCACCACCCATCACACTGGCATTGTGGTGTGAACAGGGCACATAGAAAACAATTGTTTTCAATGTGCCACAGCGGTGACCTGCATTGATCTGTAAAATGCAGGTCACTACTCTGAACAGAGCCTAAGAGACAGAAATGTAGAAAAATTATAAAGACAAGTATGGGTAAGGCTAACACTGCATTTCAAACTAATTTTCATGTATTGTATCTCTGTAGACACACTTGTAATTTTAAAATAACTGAAGATATGAAATAAGTTTCCACATGATTTGTTTTTATGCCTTGTTATTTGACCGGAGATATTATCAGAAATATTTATGAAATATTATATCATAAACATTAATTTTCACATCCTGAGAATGAGCATTTACAGAAAGCCTCGCAAATTCAATTAGGAAATGAATAAATGGCACTACTGTACTGTCAACCACAAATACGCAAACAACAGCTGTAGAATGTCTCATACCTCAGATTCACAAATATCAACGTGGAAATACTTAAATTAAGCTTAAAAAAATGAAAGATGAGAACTAAACAGATGCACTCTATAAAGAGATTCACAACTTATGTGCGAATAACATTAGTTAGAATACTTTCTCACTTCATGTTTTAAATAGTTTATGTAGAAAGCATGCATTTGTATAAAGCAATGTGTATATCTGAGCATAAGGATAGTAAATCAATTACTGATAATTATCACTAAAAAAGCAACTAAAATACATCTGCCTTTGAACTTTCACCACCATGTTTTCATAGGCACAAACATATGCCATCAGAAGCTAAGATATTGCAAGATGGCATGCTTGTGTGCAAGATGGGGGTCGGAATTCCATATACTAATCTTTACCATGCACATCGCTGCATTATATTGTAACACTGGTGTACCATCCAAGCTTGGCATTGCTCCCTTGTGCATATCACAGTTCAGTGTATCAGATTACCTGGATTTAATTTTATTGAAATATAATCCATGTAATTTAATGCAGGTCTGTTTATTAAAACATCAATTGTGCAGTGGTGCAAGAAGCATGCTAATAGGGAGAGAGAGCAGAATGATAGAGAGAAGAGTTCATCAGTGTTCTGCTCCTTTTTGTACTTTGTTCAGTCATAATGTGGGAGTGGGGAAGAGACCAACAAGATTTTCTGCAGCACAGAAAAATCAGATCTTCTGTCCTATTAGAAAGGGCTGTGCTGTGTGGCAGAGCTTTGTAAATCTGAGAACTAGATGGACAGCAATAGAAATCCTTTAGCAGGTAACACAGCTGCAATAGGTAAAAAATCGGCACTCACAAGGGGATTGGTCCATCCAATACTTTATATGCAAAAAGGCATAAAAGCAGCAAACACACAAATGCTTACATGTTTCAGCCCCCAAAACTGGACCTTAGTTGTAGCCATGCAGCTCTCATATATGTATCTCATCTGGTGAATGTAGATGTTTGCTTGGAGTTCAGCTTTAATTGCTGACTACAATGATCCCCTGTATGTATTTTGGACTAAATTTATGCATGCATAAATGTTAGATGATATGTACCGCAAGCTACTACTAAGATGAATATGCGCTTTCAGAGATAGCTCACAGCTTTCCCCACATTAGATGTTTTCTTTAAGAGTAGTGTCTGCATAATCTGTTGTGTGCAAACATGCAAAACATGGTCATGGGATATGAACATGCATGTCCATGTGTTTATCACAGAAATACATGATCACTAGCAAATCATTTTCTAATGTGTGACTAATACTGTATGTTCTGTCTTTTGCCAGGTTAAGTTGAGTTTGTTGAATTCTAGTTTCATTTAGATTTAGATATGGACCTGTGTACATCTGTTTTAGTGTATCTTGTCAAGTTCTTCCCCTTTAAGTATTCCTTTTTAAAAAGGAAAATGTTCAACCTATGTTACTTGCCTAAATTTGTTACAGCTAGAACTAAAACAACTATAAAAATCTATATTATAAAATCGCTTTGAACGCGTCTTGGGCTTTAGTAAGACAATAAACTATTTTCTTTCATCAGCTAGTCAAGATTTGCCATTCATTTATCTTTTGAAGAAATAAATGGCAGCTCGGGAAAGATATATTCTCAGACTTCTAACAGGTATGTGTTCTGAGGACTGAAGTTAAATGAACTTGTCACACTAAAGTCAGCCTTATCCAAGACATGACAAAAAGCAAAGGAACCAATTAGTAAAGAAAAGATTTTTTGCAACAAGACCATTTTTCATTCTGTTTAATTGTGTTTTGCAAGTATCATCCTGTACACACTTAATGAACCTATCAATGGAACAAAAGAAGATAAAGACATTTTATTCCAAAATATTCAGTCTGGGTCATTGGCTGAGGATGGGAACTAAATAATGTGAACTGATAAAAAGCATTATGTTTAATAGGCATACTGATATTTACAGACATTTAGTATAAGAATACCATTAGGAGTAATGAGTAACCTGGTAAGGAGGATAAAAAGACAGCATTTCCAATTAGTTCAAATTCATTCATGTCTCATTTATATGGCCTAACTTGTAAAAATTCTCTATTCTGGAAAGTTTAAGCTATAGGATTGTGATCACACATTCACTTGGAGGTCAAGCTAGGGAAACAGCTACACATTGTCAGCAAGAAAGACTCATTAAACAGTCAGTGATATGGCTACAGGCACAAGGACTGTGTTTTGGTGAGCTGCTTTTTGATATGTTGTTTTAAATTTTTTGGACTCAAGGCAGCACCAGGGTTTGCTTGATTGTTTATTACAATATCCACACCGAACATTCAGTATGTGTTTTGGACTTCAAGGAACTTAGATTTCCCAGAAGGACCTGCTATATGGCTACTTAGATTGTAATGGTTCTTTAAAGCCCAACACAAGAAAAAGAATTTTGTTCAGTTTTAAAACTTCTGTCAAGCTTTTATTGCTGTCTCAATAGGATTATTTCTCCTTCTCTCGCTTCCTGTCCTGGTGACACCAAGAAATTAAATGAGTGGATGCCAGGAAAAGAAGACACTTAGAGCAATAAAAACCTGACAGTTGTTCTAAGCACTCCTCAATCAACTAATTAAATGTGTTTTTCTTGCTGTCTCTGTCCCCACCAACAAAATATCCCAACATTTTAAGTAAAGCCAGATTACATTTTCACAATGGTGACACAAACAGCAATCAAAATATGACAAATAGGGCTTGTTTACACCATAGGGCATGTGTTAGCAACGGAATGCAGCACATTGTTGCAGGTCTGAACATGCCCATATTCTAATTCTTCCTCTGTTTGTACAAAGCAAATAATATATTGGAATTGAGTTTGGCTTAGCAATTGTTATCTCATTAGCTATTCTGAAATAGTCCATGATGATGTCCACAGATATGCGTGAAGACACTGTATTGGCCCAGGCCAATGACGATATCACTGTCTTTAAAATTGCATGAGGTATTTACTGAATAGTGTTAAGAGTCACATCATTGCAGAATTGCAGAGAGCATTGACAATAAGGAAGACACCAGGGCCCCATCTAGATGCAGTTTTTCTATTGTGTGCTTAAAAGTTTGTTCTACCTTTATGGTCAAATTGAGAAAACCCCACTATATGTTTGCTACGTGTTCCCATTCAAACAAAATACCTAAACATATATTTTTTATATATTTCTTTCCTTTCTAGTTATTTCTTTGTAATAGGCCTTTATGCAGAATGCATGCTACCCTGAACAATTTCAAAATGAAAGTGGAGTGGGACAGACATACAATGCAGAACCCAAGCTTGAGATTTTTAACTTTGTAAGGGCAGTGTTCAGATCTAGTGTGGCAGTGCATGGCAATGCCGCGGCGTAGTATGGCAACATTGGCACCCAGGACTCTCAGCCAAAGGGGCTGAGAGGGTCCAGAATGTAAACAATGTTATAAGGAAGATCCTGGCTTTTCAGGTCCTTCCAGGTTTTCCTAATTGTAGCTGGGATCTGGAGCTCTGGAGATCTCTTAGAACTCTGGGTGGGATGAGATCTCCAGTCCTGGGGCCAGGTGTAACCAATGACCAGCTTGGGCTGATCAAGTGGCTGAGAGTAGCCTTATTAGGAAGCCAGCCCAGTGCTCATAGGTGTGTGAGAGGTGTGTGGGTGCAGGAGGCACAGAGCCACAGCAGACTCATGTGCGTGCTGTGCACGTGGAACAGCCAGGGAAGGCTGGGAGAGATCGGGAAGGTCGGTGACCCTAGGACCTGAGTGAGGGTCACGAGGGGTGAGCAGCGTGAGTTTCTTGGAGCTGTGGAAAGCTACAGAGCGAAACTAAAAGACTGTCCTTTATGTTGCTGCTAGGAACTGTCTTGTGCAACATGGGATGTCTACCCTGTGGATGGAACGAGATGTTTGGTGTTTGCCCTTAATAAAACTGCATTTTACTTGCACCTCCTGTCTACAGTCGAGTGTCTTTGTTACACTAGTTTACAACTGATAATCAGATCAGAATCAACAAGATTAATTATGGTAACCATAACTGCCCAACCCCCCCTGTAACACTACATAGCGAAGGAAAATTTCAGTTTTAAAGTTTTCAAAAAAGGGTGAAATGTAAGAAGTAATTTAAAAAATGTTTACTCTCAATCAAGCTCAAACAAATATACATTTCCCAGCAAAGCACTGCTTTACATTTTTGCCCAAACACTTAGGCCTGGTTCACACCTGGGCGTTTTGTAGCGCGTTTGAACGCTCTGCAAAACGCTCAAACACCGAAATCCCATTATTTCCTATGGGTATGGTTCACACCTGGGCGTATTACAGGCCGTATGAACGCGCTGCAAAACGCCCTACGCCCAAAGAAGTACAGGAGCTTCTTTGGGGCGTTTTTGTCGCGCGTTTCCATTGGGATACAGCCAAGTAGCCCTCGGAATTCAATACGGCTAGGTGTGAACCCAGCCTAACAATTATCAAGTTTCTGCACAGCTGCTTCCAAGTCTCTCGGCTCAGCTTCCCTGAACTTCCTGTCCAGTATAAGATTACACAGGACAGAGTGGACTCCACCAACTGTTTATCTATTAGCTTAGAGAAGGGAGGAGGGGGGGCCAGGGAGGAGGGTAATAGCATGTTTCGCTGTGTCTGTGTGTTTGTGGAGACCAGCACTCCAAATTCATAAGCAAACGTCTATTTATTGATGTGCTTCATAGTAAACATGCTGCACGTCAATGAGTATGCTTTTGCCTGAGGAAGGGAATCCTCTGTGACCCTGAAACGTTCGTTGCTGTTTACTATGCTGCACGTCAATAAATAGACTATATAGAATTTGGAGTGCCTGTATTCCTTATCTTTACCTTTTATCTTTACCTGTGATTATAACGGATGCCACCCGTTGACTACCGCAGCACCCCCTTTTCAAAGGGATTTGGCGGTCAGAAGTGCGATGGGACCATGGACTTTCTGTGTGTTTGTGGAGACACACACAGCTTACTAGCACACACAAGGGCCACTGCATAGCACTCTGCTTGAGAAATGAGTCACTATATAACAGAATATCAGGACTAGCACGCAGGAGACCAGCTGAATTTGCAGGAAACGTTTAAACATCAAGAAGCAGCATTCATTGTTAGTGGTTCCATCAGCATTTGAAATAGCTTACAATGTTTTTTACTTTAATATCACTTTAAATTATGCAATGTAACAAAGATAAATTATGGGGTCTATTCACGAAGCTGCCGAAGGATCTGGCCGTAGCTTCGTCCGATCCTTTGGCTAGCTTTGGCCCCATGATCCCTTCGGTTCAGTAGAACCGAAGGGGTGCTGTACGGGCTATTCACAATAGCCCGTACAGCTCCCGATCATGGCCGAGTGGCTCAGCCGAGCCGAACGCATATGCCTCGGCTCGGCTGAACCGTGCTGAAAGCCGAAGCTGGCCGAGCGGCCGGCCGACAGCCTGCTTCTGACAGCTGGGCAGAGCCAGCTGTGATCTTACGGCTGGCTCCGGCTACTTGCAGTGACATCAGCGTCCCTAGTTACCTGCTAACCAGGGACAGTGATCTCCAAACAGCTAACTCTCCCTGGCGGCCCGGGAGTCTCCTGCTCCTGGCCGACAAGGAGAGAAACAGTGCTGTGTCTTTTTTTCTTTATTCTGACACGCAATGTCAGAATAGAAAAAAAAAAATTCCCATTGAAAAGCATTGGGACATTACTATTGGCTATTTCATAGTAACATAGTAACATAGTTACTTACATAGTTACATAGCTGTTTGGAGCAAATTTCAATTTGCAATAGCCAATAGTAAACTATGTAAGTAACTATGTTACTATGTTACTATGAAATAGCCAATAGTAATGTCCCAATGCTTTTCAATGGGAATTTTTTTTTTTCTATTCTGACATTGCGTGTCAGAATAAAGAAAATAAGACACATCAGTGTTTCTCTCCTTGGCGGCCGGGAGCGTTTTTTATTTTATTTTTTATTTGACAGCAGCAGAGCCGCCAGACAATAGGAAACTATTGGGCGGAGCTAGCTGTCAGTGCTAGCTCCGCACAATCGATTTATTTTTTTTTTTCCTTTTTTCATTCTTTTTCTGTTCTGCTCGGTACCTCTGAGGGACCGAGCAGAACAGCCGAGCCGAATGCCGCTCGGCTATTCACTCACTGCTGTTCGGGATCTTTAACCACTTGAAGACCATGGTGTTTCACCCCCTTCCTGGCCAGGCCATTTTTTCAGTATTCAGCGCTGCGGTACTTTGACTGACGTTTATTCCGTCATGCAACGCTGTACTGATACTTCATACCATTTTTTTGGGACAGATATAGCTTTCTTTTGGTGGTAAACCCGAAGCCACACGAAGCAAGCCGATGTACGGCTGATTTCAGCCGATGTACGGCTGAAATTAGCCTACCAGCCTGAAGTGAATAGCCGAACAGTGTTCGGCTCACTTCACTTCAGATCGGTCATTCACTCGGCTGCCCTCGGCAGCTTCATGAATAGACCCCTAAGTGTTATTCCAATATTGGGATAAATGCATCAATTTGGCTGCAAAGTTTAAAATACAATTTAAATTACATGGAATGCGTGATGAGAAGGTTTTAGCTAAACCTATGCAGGAGCTGCATTCTTTTAGCCATTTGTGATCAGTTTCACCAATAACAACATGAGTGTAAAGCATAGAAATGCCCCCATGCATTGAAAACCCTGAGCATTATTTACAAAAAGGAAATGCACAGGAGCAATTGGAGATTGATATATTAAAAAGTACCTAGAGTGGACAAAGCATTCATGTATGCACTGCGATACTCTCTGCAAAGCTATGACTTACTTTATGTGGGTTTTCAGTCAGCTTCAATTATTTTGACGGTGTTCATTTTTGAACTGTAAATACAAAGTTGCTAACAGATGTAATATACCCCCCTAAAAAATATTTTTAAGGACTAGGTTTGGGTGTTGATGCATGAACTGCTGAGCAAAGAACATTTGCAAAAAGTAAAGTTTACACTGGCCTTGGCCTCTGGTGACATCTTTCAAAGTACCAGTAAAGAAAAGCTGGAGGAAAAATGTTATCTTTGTAATGTTGTTTGTTGTTCATAATATGTTACAAGTGTTAATGTGTTTTAAAAGTAAAGTTATCTTTAAAAAATAAATAGACCACAGGACCGACGGGTCACAGGAAGTGACTGAACAAGGGCCATGATGGCAGGATAGCAAGGTAGGATTCCAATAACGGCTGCAGTTTTAAAAAACATTGAAAATTACTTTTGAAATTACATTACCATGTTAAAGATTATACTGTATAAGATTGCAGTTATTAGGTTTACATAAGGAATACAAGAGCAATCCTGGACCTCCGCGGCACTGGGACTTTGCTACAGATGCTGTGATTTTGGGTCAAATGCCACTGAATGATTGTTGATTGATTATTGGTATGGATTACATCCCTCTACATGACTCCTTGGAATAATAAATAAACATGTATACTGGTTGTACTATGTACTTTATGTAGTTAATATTTTTTTTATTTTAGTTTTTGTAGGATTTATGCATTCACAGCTACCACAGAATACATGCAAAACAATAACCTAATAAATAAACCATGGCATACCTACAGAAAAACTTTACAGTCAGTCAGTGCAGTTGTTACTGCTTATGTGGGTCATATTTTTTGGAATTAAATTATTCCTTTGAATAATACCCAGGCTTTATATAGCACAATATACTCACTAGCAACCAAGGGATTAGTAAAATTAATTAGAACATGCAAGATGGTTCATGCACTAATGTACCAAACATGAGGATCTTAGAGACAAAGATTAGTTTCAGCTCACAATGTTGTTAGCCGTCAGAAATATGTCTTGAGATTAGCATTTTAAATACAGTTCTTGAAATTTTAACATTGTACTAATCATTCTGGCAACTGGGATTCAAACTGACATAATTCTGGGATCTAATGTTAAAGACATATTCTGCATGACTCAAGCTGACCTAATGATGTCCTATAAATTTCTTAAAGTTTGGCTCTCCAAGATCCTTACGTTGTTGTGGGAATGCTAAGCTATTATTTCTCATTAGTGTTTTTAAATGTGATGCAATACACTGTACACTACAATCATCTCCTGTTTGCATCACTGGAGACATATCTCCAAATTGGCTGCATCATTTTATCCTAGTCTGTTTACTACTTAAACAAAATAAATAACCTAAGCAGATCTCACAGCAAATGCCCTTCTTCATATCCAGGTTGTGAGGTTGATTTACTAAAGGCAAATAGGCTGTTCACATTGCAAGGGACTATTTATGCCCTTTGCTCATGGATGGGTATTTTTCGCAACACAAATTTTCACCACATTCACTAAGCTAAGGGAAAATCCCCTTACAAAAATGCAAATTCCACTGCAAAGTGAACAGCATATTTGCCTTTAGTAAATCTGCACGCTTGAGTCCCAATGCCACAGTAACCAAGGAAAGAAGAGGAAGGTGTTTTTGTTTATCTGATCAGTTGGCTAAATCTGTGGTCACATGATGCAGCTGGTCCTGAGTCTCTTCCTTTCTGAACTGTGGGGAGGGATAGTACTTCTTTGGGTACCCGTGTTGATGTCTGGTTGATGTAGACATTTTCATTGGCTCCTATTTTTTTAAAGAGCAATGAGAGTGCCACACCAATTGTTGTAGATTGCAGCAAAGTATATTTATTAACTTTAACTGAGGTGACATGGAAACTTATAGCCAATGCATTTCAGGGGGCTATGACACCCCTTTATCAGAGCTATGTGGAACTAAGTGGTAGGACTCTTATACAAATGAAAGGTACTGGAAATAAGTAGCCAGTTGATAAAATACACTTTGGCAAGCCTGAAGCACATATTTATCAACTAGCTACCTATTTCAAGTACCATTCATTTGCATATTTCAAGTTCTACAATTAAAGCTCTGATGAAGGTGGGCTGTTATAACTCCCCAAAACATGTTGCCAGTAACTTTAAATGTCACCTGGATTAGGAGTTAATAAACATATAGGTCTTGATCTCTGAACTCTGCAACAAGTACTGTGGCACTCCCATTGATCTTCAAAAGCTTTGGAGCTAATAGGAAATGTCCATATCAACCATTACAGTGCTTCCACTAATTCTTCTTGGGATGCTCCCCATGGTCCCCTGGTATACAAGAACTGCCTCAGTCAAAGCACCGTACTCCACAAATTATGTCTTGTGTTATGGAAATGGGTCATACTAGCCTAAGATCCAGCACCCTCCTCCTCAACTCTGACCGTGGTATGTTCCTTGGTGTCCTCACATCTAATAGACCTGCATTAAAAATGATGATGTCACAGGTCCTTAGACTGCGAGAGCCTGGGTAAGAAGAGGATGTGGGGACTAGTGTGTGAGCCAGTCGGGACCAAGGATCAGGTGAGCATATCTTATTTATTTTTGTCCCTAGACCAAAACGAGCACTTAACCCTGGCACTGCGGGGGTAGCCTCACTGCAAGGGTTAATTGAAATACCTACTTTAAGGTATTTCTAAAATAAATAGACAGTTAGAAACAGTGTTTAATACCCAATGATTTCATAAATGACAGTTATAATGCGGTAAATTATAGCTTAATGCAATTAAATTTAGGTTTTCAAAATAGAGGTTTCTGAAAAAGTAATGCCACTTGCGAAATACCTATTTTTAAATGCCATATTTCTCCTCTGAACTCATACTTCAGTGACTCACTGATTTAGTCTACAGCACAGTCACAGGGTTACTGCTAGTATGGATTTAATCTCAGATGCACAGGAACCACACAGTGATCATGCGATAACTCGCATGCAAATAGAAGTTTATTAATTGCACTCTGTCACTGTTTAATTGCTATAACACAAATGCCATAAATAACGGCATATAGAGCAATCAAGTTACCATCTGCTGGAAAACGTGAATAGATACACACTGTGTGCCAGTGAGAGTGTGTCCTGTTGACAACTATTTAACATATTGCGGATTTTAATTTTGTCAAAAATGTACCATCTTTCAATTGCTAGAGCAAATGCAATTTAAAGAAACATTTATAGCAACCTCCAACTCATGATGGGATTGGACTTAAAGACCGTTATGACTTTTTTAGAGTAATCATTAAATGGAAGCCAGCTCTTGCTATTCTCTCTGCAGTTCCAAAGTGTATAGTTGATTTAGCATACAGAATACCAAGGGTGTATTTATAAATCTCTTTCAACAAAATTTACAAATATTTAATCTAGGACTCGCACATTTTTCGAACTAGATTCCATTGGGAAAATTTGTAAATCCTGGGTACAATCTGCGTAAATCTTGAGTGAAAATATTTATAAAAACTTCACCTAAACTTCATCTTTGACTATCAATTATAGTTACAGCAATAGTAAACTACAATTACAACATATTCATGGGCCAAAAAGACAATTAGTATAAATCTAAGATAATCAGCTACCTCCTATACTATTTAACCATGTACTGTATGTAGTTCATGGCACTTGTACAGATTTTCCTTCTTAGTAGTGTAAGAGTGTATTTTTGATGCTCTTGATCAGAAAGATGATTGCTAGACTGTATGGCTATTTTGTTAAGTGCAGTTGGTCATAGCAACACAGCCACTAGTGCCATGAATAGTGATCTTTATTTCCAGGCACGACATTTGTGAAAAGGTTGACCTCTATACATTGGAAAATGTACCATCATTGTATTAGCAATGAGACAAGGTATTGCTGAGTACAGTTAATAAGCATGAATTATCAGCTTTGTGTTTGGGATACCGATGGCAGCGGAACATTAGCATGGTATGCAGCCAGGGACGTGGATCTCTTTATAATAACTGTATTCTATGTCCTCCAGCTACAAGGTTGGTTAATTGCCTTTTGTAACATCTTTGCAATGCTGGTGGTAAATAATCTGCTCTAGCATCTCCAGGTTTTCCCCATGCAATGACCTTAACTAAGGGTATCACCCAGCTCAATTTTTATTTTAATATAGATTATGTAGAATACAGTAGAACAGGCAGAACAGTTACAGCAAAAAATTTTCTCCAGAAAAAACTTTCAGGGGAAACGTGTAGACTGGTAAGCAGGATACTTGTGTTTCCATGAGGCTTTATTGCACTGTGTGGCAAAGGTTACAATATAGTAAAATATGCAGGCCTATTGAGTGTATCCATTCATTTTACTAATGACAGGCTATCTTAAGTACACTTCTAATGAACTGCCACAAATTCCTATCAGTTTTCATTTTCATTATCCAATGACACTTTAGAATCAGTTTGCATCTGTGTGCAGTACTTTTTTGGGTAAAATAGCAAGTGCACTGTGAATGCATGCAGTGTGAAAATATACAGCTTCTTTCAACTGCTGAGCAGATCACACAGATGCACAGAGCTGCTGCTGAAGCATGATGGGGTTATATCAGGTTTGTGTCTTGCTATAGCTCATACACCAACAATTTCTTTACATTGCCATAGTGATCTATGTCAGCAAACACACACATTTAGAAAAAGCATGTGGATGATTCATAAAACTGATAGGGGCTCACTGGAGGAAATGATTAGCTGTTACTGCATGCTATCATGCCCATTCAAGTGCTTTAATCAATCCCTGCAATGCTAATATATGGTAATTTGAAGGTATATTTATGATTACCAGATCTCACTTGATAAGCAGACAATTTAAGGTGTTGTTCTATCTGCCGACCAACTGCCACTTACTGCTGCAGGATAATTATATTTCCTCTTCAGCTCAAGTGTTATATGTAGCATGAAAGGCTTGTGGTCTCTTAAATTGGCAAATGACTGCTTTTCTTCACTAAAGGCCTCTTTATCCATCAATTATCTGCACTTTAGCTCACAATATAAAAAGAAATAACATCATGCTGGGGATTTCAAGAACAATGTTTGGATATTAATATACAACTTATTATCTACAAGGAGATCAATGACAAATTTGGGATTTTAAAGCATCACCCCATTCAAAAATAAACATAACAAAATTTAAAAAAACCCAAAAATATAATTAAAAAAGCAACGTTAGCAGCAATCCTCAGTTTCAATCTGGTGCCCCGCCAGTACTTTTTTTTCCACCACTAAATGCCCTCTTTCAATCCACTTTTTCTGAGCCAGGGGTGTGAATGGATAAGGAAAGAAAAAGCAGCACAGTGTTGAGCTTATCTCTTTGTCACTCTTCTTTCTTCGCCTATAAGAATGTAATTTTGGAAAATGGAATTACTCCCACCTACCCCCCCACCCTCCACCTGCTGTTCTTACCTGTCAATGATCACTCCTTCCCATTCTTGGCTGCCGGAGTAATATTTGTAATCGGGATTGCAGCTCTGTGGTATATATTTCTAAATTGACTCACAAATGGTGAGAACTCATTGGTTAGTGTGGTCAAAAGTGCTTCTCTTTGGTCAGCGTGGTCAGCTGACCGCGCTGACCAATGAGTCCTCACCATTTGCGTGCAAATTCTGAAATACATACCACAGAGCTGCAATCCCATGTATGGACTATGCATTTTACACTGGAAACCACAGAGGAGAAGGAGTGATAACTGACAGGGAAGAGCAGTGGTGAGGGGGAAGATTCGTAGGGTTAATTCCATTTTCCCAAACTCGCCGAACATAATAAGCTTCATATGGGAAAAAAAATCTAATGGGAATATGCCCAGTTTGCTCATAGCAACTAGTCTTTTCCAACCATTGCTTTTTCAAGTGCAGGCTTCGGAATGAAAGACCAATCTAACTGGTTGCTATGCAGGACAAATATATATTTTCCTTTCAAACTTTCCAGATACATTTACAAAAGATTAAGTTGATATATAAAGCTGCATCTCTGACTAGACTTTCAAGTAATAAGTGGATGCTCCAAGTGATAGCCTGTGATGCCACCTTGTCAAAAACAAGATCAAGGGATACAAAGTCACCAGTACTCCAAACATGTAATTGTGTCTCATAAATTTACTGTCAAGAACAGTGACACAGACATATATATCAACATTTTGGGGCCTCACAGGGTCCCTTCTTCCTGTGCACGTATGCTTATCTACCATTGTCAAAACTCTCCTCTCTCTCATTGGCACATACATCAGCTGTATCTGTTGATTGCTGGTATTAATGGGTTTTGTTTCTTCAGACCCATTCACAATAATCTAAATCTTCAATATGTGTGCAGGAATGGCACATACTGTATGCACATGTATATGATCTGTGCGACAATATCCTTTTATTTGCTACACAATTGAGACATTTTTTACTGAATGCAAAGGATGTGACAAAGGATGTGACAAAATTGGTAAAAGTCAACTGTATGTCTCAGGTTATGGTATGTGTAATTTTCACTCTTGTTGTTGGTGTTCACATAAGAAATCCAATCTTGAAGTTGAAGTTACACATGATTAGATGTTAAATAATGTAATAAGAGTGAAAATGACATTAATTAAATTATCCCTAAAGTGTTCTGGTGGTGCTTTTAAATAGAAAGTATCAAACACATGGGTTCCATTTTTAAAGAAGTATGATGTCTTTACTGTGGCTATACTTCTGGTATACAAAAAACATATATTTATAAGCAAATTTACATTTACAGTGATGTGGTTTACAATTGTTTAGTGGTCCACTTGCTTCGCTGTCCAGAAGCAAGTGGAGCACTAAACAATCATTCTTCAAATGAACCAGAAAGAAAACGGTGGCAGGTGGAGAGACCTGTCAAAATCATTTAAATTGCCATTCCTCCAATCATGAAGTTCTGTCTGCAATATTAAGAAGAAAGAACTATGTGGGATACAGCAGGCTCAACACAGTGACCTGCATTTGAACATGTGGATGTAAAATGCAGGCTGGCTGCGCTGTCCAGTAGACAATGTATAGCAATATTCCACTTCCACCATAGAGCTTAGTGTCGTTCATATAAACAAGTCACATGTCCCAGACATAAAATGCTTTAAGCCTTGTTTATGCAAGTGTCTGAGAAAAAAAAAGTGTTGCCTGGAGCAACCAATTAGATTTACTTTTCATCTTATAACTGGAAACATGAGATAAAACATCTTGGTGCCTTCACCCTCTCTAAGTCTTGCCCATTCTTCTCTTCTGAATAAAAAAACAAGAAATTTGACCTTGTCAATGAAATGCCTCCCTGAATAATATCTCTTTTACACTTACAATATACTGCACATTATTACCATTGGCAGAGTACAAAGGTTCAAGGCATTATGTGGATTTTGAAAAAAAGATCAGGGTGGACGGAAGAGAGGAAGGTCAGAGAGAAGGCACCCAGACTGAAAATCAGAAGGTATTACTACATGTATACCTACTATATGTGTATAATTAATTTTAGTAAATAGTTTAGATCAATCTCTCATTTTTATTGCTATTTTTAAACTCCTGAGCTCTTTGAGGCCCTTACCCAGTCTACCCCTCTCTTACTCCCCTTCTTAAATATCTTTTCTCCCTCGCAAAACATATTTTTAATTATTCCTTTATACTCACGGAACCACAATGTGCCTTGATGCTTTTAACTTTGCCTTCCATTTACATGATAATATTTTTTTACTATGACATTGCAAGTCCTTTTCAATAAAGCTTGATAATGAAGACTAACGTATCAAAAGAAAAAATTTTTTATTTTGCTTTTTATTTTGCTGCATTCTTTACCTTGTTTTGATGAGATTTAATTAGTTACCCTTTCTGTTTTAGTTGAAACTGGTGTTTTATATTATTTATTTTGGAAAATAAAATTATTATTTACTGAGGTTTCCAAGGGGAAAAACTCTTTCAGGTGGTTTGAATTTTGATACAGCAACCAATTACCTGTAACCATTTATACTTTTAAAATTGCCAAACTTCTTAATAAATTTACCAACTGCTGTGAACAGCTAACCAGTCTTTGAAAGTTGTGATCAAAAGAGATTGTTTAAAAAAAAAAAGCAGCACAATTTTGCATAGAAAGCTGGCAAATGTAGATAGAGAAAGAGGGAAGCATTACTCACCTAATTATTTTTGCCACCATCACTAGTGGTGAACTAATCATACTTTTGTATCTGTGGCTGCTTTATTCCTAACTAGTATTTGTCAGACAACAGTTATTTTGCAAAACTGTCCCTTAAAGTGTTAGAGTACTACCTATACAATTTAATAAACAGCTAGTATTTATTGGATCCATTGTTCTAATGGCTCTATATCCCTATATAATTAAACATTTTGGTAACCCTGTGCAATGACTGATTGGTGCAAATTTTATTTAAACAAGCAGAAAACCATACCTATATTCCTCCAGTGGTTGAACACCCTTTTTTCACGTATGGAATTAACTGCAGAAGCTCCATCTCTCCCTGAGACAGTCTCTCCAAAATGGCTGCCACAGCTCAAAACACGACCAAGCTATTCATGCACCCTCTAATATCTTACAGCAGACACTAGAGTGTGAACTTTCCTTCATGGAGTAACAAGCATAATTAAAGCCATTGAGATCTTCATGCAGGCATGTCATCAGAGAAAATGCACAATGCTATATACCCCACTGTGTTCCACCAGAAATGTGAAGATATTGCACCACTGCTTGGCATCTTTGGGAATCACTGTTCTACACTGTCCCTTATATAACTTAGTTAATAATTAGTAGGTAGGTATACCTGTCAGCACTGCACAGCATTTTAACAAAAGCCGTACAATGACTATTGCCACTTAAGTTAAAAAAATCAAACTTTGAGTGAACAAGCTGTCAGCGAAAATAGCTCTATTTCTCTACCTGTCAATTTACAGTGTTATTTTTAACTTTGCTTGTAAATCTTCTTCCTATCATCTGAGTGCCTGTACAAAAGCATCACCAGTCAAAGCTGCTCATTAAATACAAAAATACTGTTGTGCAAAATACTTTAGTGCTGTACTCCAAATTCTATAGACTCTAGCTGACATGGAATTCTGATTCTTTTTTTAGAATGCATAGACTTTAGAAGTTCACTTCCTTGGCCAACATTAGCAGTCACTGCCCATAAAACATGAGGTAAGTTTCCCATAGCTGGGATGTAACATGTATATAAATGTTTCATGACCAGGAACCCAGGCAAAATGTTTCTAAATTTTTACAATGTGTCATTTGTCCTTTAAGTTTCTTTTCTGGATTAGCGTAATATGGTTGTTCAGGAGTTCACAAGGTACTTAGTACTAAAAGAAAAACTATGTTTACCTTTTCATCTACATATATGTATAAAGTTAGGAAAGAGATAAAAGGTTTATAATGAGGTGCTCCACCAAAGATTTAATCAGGGCCGTCTTTGATATTGATTGGACCCTGGGCAAACATTTTCTTGGGCCCCCCCACCAAGTCAGGCCCGCTAACTGCCATGCAGTTTCTCTCTCCACCCCAAATCAATGTATTAATTTTATATTTGTTTTAAATGATTGGCCCAGTAATTTAAGGAGTGTGACAATCAGCCAGCGCTGCAGATATATAAAAAATATATCTGCGGTGCTGGCTGATTGTCACACTCCTGCAGTTACTGTTTGTTTGTGAATCACCCCCCTCTGCGGCATTCACAAAGTCCGATAGAAGTGACATTTCAGACCGATCGGTTGTTCTAGGCAGATATGATCGGTTCTGCTGCACTTGCGCAGTATGCCGATCTGCCCTGGAACAGCAGACAAAGCGTTGGAATGCTTGACCAAATAGGCGGTCACACATTCCATCGCTGTCAAACTGAGCGGGATTACGTTGTAATGTGTGACCACGTCACTGGTCACATATTCCAACATAGTCACAAACTTTGATAAAACACCCGATCTGTCACTTGCAAATGTGTCCCCTGAGTAGTATCCAGTAGTGTGGGAGGAGCAGGGCACTGTGGCTCTGTCTCTCTCCAAAGCACAGGGATCAGAGCCTATCATGAATGCCTAGACCAGCCGGCCCGCCCATCTGCATCATCAGTTGCTAGGCAGACAGGGGGCTGATTAAAAAAAAAGGTCCTGATCTTCTGATCTCTGCTGCATGTCTGCAAGGGGATCAGAGTCTGTCTTTGAGCATGTGATCCCCGTGCTCTCCCCACTCATCCTCTTGGTTTACTTAATCTCTCCCCCCCTGCTGTTACTTGCAGACAGGCAGCAGATCGGGAGATCAGGACTTTTGTCTGCTCTGCCTAGCAACTGATGACGTGATGGGCGGGCCGGTGTACGTAATTATGACAGCTCGCCCATCAGCATCATCAGTTGCTAGGCAGAGCAGACAAAGGTCCCATTTGCCGATCTCTGCTGTCTGTCTTATCTCTGGAGAGATCAGGAAAACCAGGAAGGTGAGGGGGAGAAGAGACAGGACACTGACATCCTGCATCTCCAGGTAGGGAGCGAGCAGTGCAGGCTCAAGGGGCAGCTGCTTTGGGCCCCACAACAATGACTGGGCCCAGGGCAACTGCCCCTTTTGCCCTGTGTTAAAGACGGGCCTGGATTTAATAATGAAATCAGGAACTTGAGAGGCTGTAGAACCTAGTACCTGTAGCAAGCCAGATCACCACAAGAACAAAACCTGGGTAGCAATGGGGCTCACCAATACAGAAATTCTGCAACCTTAGGTTAAGTAAATGTTATATTATTTCACACTTATCAAGGTTGCCTTCTCATTTGTTCACTAATTTGCCACCTTCTTTAATAGTTCATGTATACTGCATACACTGAAAACATATTGTGTGATTATGTTGACATCATCCATTTTATGGGACAATGCTGAACTCATGAGCATAGCTTACAGCAGGCAGGGACTGGAACTAGGGCTTTCATTCCTGCTTATAGTTAGCATATACACTGTATCAACATCATCCTTTCACCTATAAAATGACCTCCGTACATTAATGTTAAGGCAGAGGAATAATGTGCACCACATTTCTTGGTGTGGGTCCAGGTTGTGAAGCAGCCTGGGACTTATTCCGTTTTTTTAAGCCATAACTCTTGCATCGACAATATAGTACCAGTGCTTTCTTCATGTACAAGAAAATTTAATTATATTTACGGTGCATTTTTTGGAATATAGCAACCCTGCTTTAAAAACAAAGGGCAAACAGAAAATAAGAAAAATCATGTTCCATATATCTTTCCTTCACTCTTTCCTGCACTATATGTAAATGTTATAACTACTTCCATCATTTATAAAATCATAGACCATACATTTATTCATAAAAATGCAATGCCACCATTCATTTGATAGAAATAATTTCTAAACAACTATATTTTTGGCCTGTTAAAAATTCCACTTTGTTTGGCAAAAAAAGTTAAAAAAAAAAAACCACCACAAAAATATTATGGTATATTTACCTATAAATGCCTTACATTTTATATTGAAAAACCTTTGCTAGGATGCTCAGGGATTTAAGTTTTTTTCTTCCCTCATCCTAACCTTCTGATTCCTAGTTCTCAGATACGGAAAGAAACTAGGATTAAGCCAAGGAGTCTGAAAAGATTAGATAGCTATTACTGAATAAGCTTTACAGACTATTTTGCAACACAAGCACAATTGGAAAGGTTGCATTTGGAACTGAGTGCACTTTTATGATCTGTAAAATCCCCAGCAAATTAAAAGTACAAACCTGTAAAATTAAGTTTTTAGCACCATTGTATGTGTTAAGAAAGTGGTTTAATAAAATTGACATTACCAACAACAGCTATCATTATTTTTGTTTGTGTTTAAAAAATGTGTAACTTCAAATATCAGCATGCACATATGTACCTTATGTACGTTTTCAATTGCTTTTTCCACAGAATTTAATGACATGATAGTTATTATTTTCATTAAACACAAAACACCATATATATTACAACATTTAGGGTATTTCTGGGAAAATAGCCTAAATGTTGTAATAGGGAAATTACTTTTCTCCTTCTTTTATATTAAAAGAGAAAAATTACTCATCTAGAGACCATATTAATATGTTATTAATTGTTTAGTTGAAAATAGACAATAACAATTAATGTTGAAGCTCAACTGCAGTCTTACCTTCAGTCTTGCACAGTTGTACAGGCTCTTCACGTGTACTAAAGGTGAGCTTCTCACAGTGTACAGTAAAAGCTGCAGCAAGTCAGAGAATATCTAATTTCCTGACCCAGGATCATCTTTCCTCCCTAGCCTTACTGCCCTTTACACTTTTTTTATATGCTCAGTTTTCTCAATCATGGAGGCTCAGCATCACACATGGGAATTACTTGGGGCAGTTTGCATGCAAATGTAGCCTTCCTAGGAATGCCCACTTCTCTATACTGACATCCACCCTTCAAGGCATTTTTATATGCTGTGGTTTTGTCAGAAAGCTATGTACAATACCCGGCCGAACCCTCCCACCAGTTATGATCTGTCTGTAATGCATAGATGCAAAGACAAGAGATTACTTCACTAGGTCTAAAATAAAGTATGTACAATTTAATTAGAGGTCTATTCACGAAGCAGCCGAAGGATCTAGCCGTAGCTTCGGCCGATCCTTCGGCTAGCTTCGGCCCCAGGACCCCTTCGGTTCAGTAGAACCGAAGGGCTGCTAGTCCCGTTCCCGGCCGCCAAGTAGAGAAACACTGCTTTTTATTTTTCTTCTGACACAGAGCCATGTCAGAATAGAAAAAAAAAACAAAAAACTTTCGGCCATAGGAATGCATTGCTAGATTCCTATTGGCTATTTCAATTTGCAATAGCCAATACAAACTAGCACTGCACCCACCCATTGCTGCAGTTCTCCATCAGGTCCCCACTACTGATTGACAGCAGCAGAGGGCGGGTACAATAGCTAGTTTGCTATTGGCTATTGCAAATTAAAATAGCCAATAGGAATCTA